>NC_139217.1:337972332-338044832 GCF_055691185.1 Crinia signifera
CGTGTGCCGTCTCTAATTATTTGAGACTATCGCCCTTGTGTTGATCATCTCTGCATGTTTATTGGTTGTTTTCATTTGGACTGTAGCCTGTAAGCAGTTGCACTGTTATACCTGACATCTCCGTGTGTTAATGAACTGAGCCAAAGTTTGATTCGTGTTTTTCTCTCTCTGGCCCAGTGGCGGAACTTTTGAGTGGTGGGCCCAGGTGCAAAAGTACAATTTGGGCCCCACAACAGTGGGTGACAGAGGTACAAGCTGCTGGTCTAGGCAGTAGTGGGCCCCTTAGTCCTCAGGGGCCCCGGTGCAATGCACCTGCTGCACCAATGGTAGTTCCGCCTCTGCTCTGGCCTTTTTTACCTTTTTCCTCCCTGGCCCTATCTACTTGTTCTTCTTCCGGCCCTGCATGTTATTCTGCTCTGTTTGACACATATCTGTGTCCACTCTTGCCTCTGCATGCACCCCTTTGGGCCTATCTGCGAGTCACCGAATGGATATGTGGTTGGTGACTGTAAATCTCTCCAACATTTTCTCTCTCTGGCTCTTTGCACAACTGTACTGTTTTAGCTTGATACTATCGAGACCTGTTCTGTTTGACACCTTTGTATATCTGAGACCTCTGCCAGGTTGATCAGGCTGACACCTCTCTGTGTCCACCTATGCTTCAACATGCACTTCCTTGGGCCCCCCAGCCAGTTACTGAACTGCTTTTTTGGTCTGTTACTGTATCTCTCTCCAACTTTTCTCGCTCTAGCTTTCTATATTCCTGCACTGACTTGATTGACGCTTATAGGCCACCAGATATTGTATTTGTATGCTTTGATGATCCATCAATGATATCCCATGCCTGTACAGTTTTGAGATTGTTTTTTTGTCTGTCGTAGTGGGTGTGTGCTAGTCCATCAGTTACCGCCACGGGACCCAGCTCACTCGCAGGACCAGCAGTTAATTCGACTGTCTGTACCTATGCACCACCCTGTGATCGCCACCTTTGATCACCACTATTGATCATCCCATGTAGGTCACCCAGCCTGGATTTAGCCCCCTGCACATCACAGTACACCATAATACTCATGCGCACTTGCCACAGTAGTGCCGATGTCATCTAGCAACCAGCCTCCTGCACACAGCTGACGGCGCCTCCCGGCACTCGGACACTCTGGGCCAGATTCTCTAAGCTTCAAAAGTGATAAAATGGAGAGCGATAAACAGCCAGCCAATCAGCTCCTACCTGCCATGTCACAGACTGTGTTTGAAAAATGTCAGGTAGGAGCTGATTGGCTGGCTGTTTATTACTCTCCATTTTATCACTTTTGAAGCTTAGAGAATCTGGCCCAGACTCTGCTCTGACACGCGGGGAATCCCGCTGTCAGGAGGCTTCACAGCACACGCCCATTGACAGGTCACTGTATCAGTGATGTCATCAGTGACAAGTAAGGTCAATTGGACCTCATTTACATTACTTTTGGCGCTTTTTTTGTCTATTTATGCTGCTGCCTGTGTGTGTTCTGTTCCCCTGACAACTGGCAGAGCCCAGTAGAAACAGCTGCCAGGACAACTGCTGTTTGTTTACATTGGACATGGATTACAACCTTTTTTCTTCAACATCTGAGTGCCGGCCTGAACTCCTTTACCTGGGGGGGTAAGTGTACTATATAGATATAGATATATATATAATAAATCAGGTCATCCAATTAATAACTGCTGTGACATTTAATCCGATGCAGTCTGTGTCATTTGTAGTGGATAAGCTAGCTGAACCCTTTCAAGTCCAACATCTCGTCAGGCTCAACAGCCCTAGCACTAGTAGCAGTTCCAATGGTGAGTCACTTTAAAATAAGAACATTGTTCAATTTGCAATGTAGATCATTTTTTTTATAAAAAACGACAATTAATTTAAACATGTAAACCTTTAAACCAGACTGTTTGAATTGCAAAAGTAAATTTGTACTGCAAAAAGGTTAAGGTATAATATAATATAATATATAAGATTTTATCACAATAAAGTAATGAATGTCTTGTACATCAGGTACTTGAGGGCAGTTACAAATAGACAATGATGATGATAACTGCAACACAGACAGAGAGGAATTATATTTCCTCTACTGCTTCCCAGCTTGTCCTTACACCAGATTTGTCGACTTTTACAGTCTCCTCCCCGGGAGAACCCCAAGGAGGAGACTGTTAGCATCACTTCTGGGGGTGGGGCCTGATCGAGACATCATCAGTCACTGCCCCCAGTAATGCAAATCACACAAATATACGGGTCTCCAACGAGGGGACGGGGCTAAATATGCACGATTTGCCTATTTAGCCCCGCCCTTCTGCCGTAAATCCGCATATCTCGTCAATTTAACACTTCTGCCACCGGGGACATGCAGGTGGGAAGGGGGTCCGCCAGAATCAGGGAGGGTTGCCCACCTTTCCAGGGGGCTGGGACGATTTTCGGGAGCCTCCCCGCCATTCCGGGAGGGTTGGCAACCCTCCTTTACACCCATGTCAGTAATTACAGTGAGGAGTGCAAGAGAGTCTGTCATGTCATCCTGCACTTTTCCCTGCACTACATAATCGAATGCAGCTATTGGCCAAAACAGTGGGATCTATAGGCTTCTTATGGAACAGGAGGTTATGCGAAAATGTTCCGTCTGATATCTGCTACATTTAGCATTGCGCCACATGACACACAATTATATAAACAGACCTAAACTTGTGTTCTCATTTTTGCAGGCTGCAGTTGTGCAAACAGTATACTATACATTAAAATCTGTACAACAGTCCAGTTGTGTGCCCTTACTAGGCAGTAGCAAGGTGGAATGCCTTGCACCAGAGCCGATTTGACCTCATGGTGCCCTAGGCAAGATACCAGATTGAAGGGCCCCTCCCTCAAACAATCCATAGCAGTGTATTTTTGCTGCTGATTGCAGGCGGCACTTACAGAGTACCTTGGCACAGGCACAGTCTACCGAGTAATGCTCAGATGCGTGAACATCAACATTGCATACAAATCTGAACCAGGCCGTAGGTCTTTCGGAAGTAGGCTTAATACCTGTGTCATATTTAAAGTAAACTTACTGCCCACATACAGTGGATGGAACCATTTTCTGTGTCCAAACAATTTTTATCAAAGAACATCAAAGGGACTTTGGGAGTTCGGGGAGGTCCATGCGATGTCACGATGCCAGACGGTCATGCAATGCTCCTCTGGTAATATTTTGAATGGCCAGGATATCTTTATGCGGCCCCTTGGGTCCTGCTTTGCCCTAGGCATGTGCCTAGGTTGCCTTGTGGAAAATTTGTCTGTGCGATCCATCATGGGTAAAATGTCTTTGATGTTTGTTAGGAAAATGTCAACTAAGCTTGGTAAAAAATAGTTGTACATTACAAATTACAATTTTCAGAAAACACACCTGCACTTGTTAGATTCACAAATGTGCATTTTGTCTTTAAATTTTCCTTTTTCTTTACATTTTCAATTAAAGAATGAGTATTTTTTCCCTCTTTAGGATCCTGCGAGTACCATTTGCAGGAAAAGCTCTGTAACTGGGGCAGCACGGTTTGTGTAATGGTTAGCAGTACTGCCTCAAAGTGCTGAAGCCATGGGCTCCATTCCAACCATGGCCCTAACCGTGTGTATATTCTCTCCATACTTGCATCAGTTTCCTCCCATAACTGACTGTACCAAATTTCAAACTGTGAAATGTTAATGTATGAAAATGAAGCTTAGGGATTTAAAAACTCAGGTTCACAATCAGAAGTGTCAAACAAAGCTCAGACATTGTGATACATCACTGCCACAGAGTTTTTTTGGGAGAGAAATGGGAAATGTAGCAAATTAGAGTGTTTTGTCTGTGACACAGATATCAAAGACAGGGGGAAAAACCAAAAGCAAATAGACAGTACTTTCATCACAAGGATGTGATTTATAGTCTGCAGGGAGGGAAGACCAATAGTGTAATTAGCGGAGGCTGGGTTGCTCTGTGGTCGCAGTTCAATGCTCCAATGCTCCTCCAATTATAAAAAGCCCATAGAATAGCTAATAAGGAATACAGTGTGTTTCTGTATGATTAAAACCTCATGCAAGTAACTTTCATTTTACATTTGAGCACAAAGTACTTTGGGCCAGATTCTCTAAGCTTCAAAAGTGATAAAATGAGAGTGATAAACAGCCAGCCAATCAGCTCCTACTTGCCATGTCACAGACTGTGTTTGAAAAATGTCAGACAGGAGCTGATTGGCTGCTGTTTATCACTCTCCATTTTATCACTTTTGAAGCTTAGAGAATCTGGCCCTTTAACTTTGACACCTATGCATTTGTTATTCTAATCTACAAATAGCACAGATACATTCAGAATTCCAACTCTTTATTTCTGCATATGGGGCCTTATTCTAGTTCACTCTTTCTGACAAAATCCTTCTTAGATGGACAAAACCATGTGTACTGCAGGGGGGCAGATGTAACATGTGCAGAGAGAGTTAGATTTGGGTGAGTTATTTTGTTTCTGTGCAGGGTAAATACTGACTGCTTTATTTATTTTTTACACTGCAATATAGATCTAACTTTGAAGTAAAACCCCACCCAAATCTAATTCTCTCTGCACAAGTTACATCTGCCCCACCTGCAGTGCACATGGTTTAGTCCATCTAAGAAGGATTTTGTCAGAAAGAGTGAACTAGAATAAGGCCCATAGTTGCTGGCAAGTTTTATTCAAAAATATATATATGGAAAAATTCTGCTCTTAAAGTAGTAAAATAAGAAGCTAAAATGTAGTGATTGTTCTGCCAGGTATTTGCAGCAGCCACACATATACTGTACGTCTGAGGTTCCTGATCTAAGGAATGTCAGATGAAATGGAATTTTGTCTTTCTAGTTACACAATATGTTTGGTTGCATCTGACCACCTGGTCTACGGCACATTATATTTCTACCATATGCCTGCGGGGTACTGGGGGTAAGTCTATTTGGTATGCTTAAGGGTTGCGCTATATCGAGAAGGATGCTGTTACTTTATTTAAAAAGTAGAAATAGATATCCTTTTTTGTCCTTAAATCTGCATCAGTCTGTTATATTACCTGTATTACATTACACCCATGAATGCTATTTTATAATTCTGTGCTAATTAAGTATTCAAAAGTATCAACCCATAAAAAAGTTGATCCCTGAAGTCAACCGCTACCTGCATTTGCTTAATATCACACTCGGAAACCTAGTTCTGTGCACACTACATACAAATATGGAAGGCAAGACAGCAGAAAGGAGTGACTGCTTTTTCAGCGGGAATGCTGGCATTTTGGTATACAGCAGGCAGAAGATGTGTCTGCCCTCCCAAAAGCTACAGGAGCTACAGGATGACACTGATGCCATTATTAGTAACTTTGAAAATAGATCTGTTTGTGTCACTTCATTACGGGTGATTTTTTTTATTCAACAAAACTATATACAGGGCCGATGCTAGGGTGACCGGCGCCCTCCTGCAAACCATACATTTTGCACCCTTTCACATTGCTTTTGCAACAAGCTGCAGCCCGATTGTGTGAGCATATGCAACATGTGATCCTAAGGAGGATCTCGGGTGCATATACATACATGTATGCATACACCATCTCAGTGCTGTGTCCACGAAATGTTGCAGGCACTAAAGGTGCCCATACACAGTGCGAGAATTGCATACGTTATGGGCATGCATGCAATGAGTGTGAAATGCGATCCGAAAGCAGTACAAAAAGTACGTGGCACTGGCACAGTACATTGAGAAGAGGGAAGGAAGGGGAGGCGACACTGCTGCCTGTTCGTCATTTGATTGACAGCTGACAGGCGCAAATCCGGACATATCGTGTCATCCAGGCATTCACAGACAGCGCTACATGCCTCAGCGCAAATGTACGTGAGGAAGAGGGGGCAGGTCGCAGGAGGAGGACAGTGTGTGCGCGGTGCAGGGAGTAGCTCAGCCTCTCCATACTGCCATCCGCTGTCAGACAGGCACTGTTGGCGGCGTGCAGGCTGTGTACACTCACGTGCAGGGAGCAGCTGTTTATACTGCCGCCCGCCTGCTGTCAGACAGGCGCTGTGGGTGGCATGCAGGAGGCAGTGACAGTGAGTACTGAGGCAGCTTTAGCAGAGCAGGGGAGGGAGACAGCGCATTTTCAGCATGGCGCCTCCCTGCTTTGCAGGAGCTGCTGAGTGGGTAGCGCCGGCCCTGACTATATACAAATCAAAGATCCATTTGTGTATTTGTTGCTTGCTTAGGGGCCCATTCAGTCCCGTTAGGTTGGGCTGCGAATATGCAGCCTGTCCAATAATAAAAAAAATGTGCATGCGCACGGTACGATATGTGCATGTGCGAGCTGTCTGCCTGAAGGCAATGAGCAAAGGCTAGTCTTCTTTCGCTGCTTGCAAGGTGATAGGAGTTAGGGGGCGTGCCACCAGCATTTTCTGTCCATTCCCCAGAAAACACAGATGTTCTCCGGTCGTCGTGAGGGAGGGCCAATTACATCATCAGCGGCCTCCTATCCCCCAGGGCCTTCAGAGCGCCGAGTGATTCCTGACTCCCTCCGCGCTGCGAGCAGGAGAAAAAATCATTAGATGGTGTATCTTTTTCCCACAGTGCACACCTGCATACGCAATCGCAGCCGTGCACAGGGGCCGGGAAATATGGTAGTGCATTTGTCGGGGCGGCAGCTACTTGTTTGCTGGGCACCGAACACACACAGCCCAGCGAGCAGGTCTGAATCGGGCCTTTAATTGTTATAAACTCCTGTGTTGTAAAGAAGATGATGAAATAAAAGTGATTTATACATCTGGCCTGTCATTGTTTCCCCTGCTTCATCGTCACCTACCGTGCCCTTCTGTATGCTGTGTTACAGCAGCTCCAGTGAATCTCCTCTGCACACACAAGTGCTTTTCTGAATACATTTATCAGACATTCCTCACATTTTTACCTACGTTGTATGCACGGAATATAGCAGTATGATAAAGCAGCGGGTTCCAGAAATACTCCAATTCTATTAGTCTCCTACATCTGGTAACCAGCAAACACACCCAGTAGGATACTCCATATCCCCCAGGGGATGTCTGTTTTGTAACTGGTATTCTTCAAAATACATTCACCCTTTACTTTCTGTGTTAAGCTCACCGAGCAAGCTTACTTACATGTTTCCTTATTCACATTATGCATAGGTATAATGCAGAATAGTAAAGCATTTGCTCAAGATTTCTAGGCTATGTCTCAACCTTCCTGTGATGTTAGACAACAATAACCAACAGCACTAGCGCATGCAGGGAGGGTTTCTGTATACCCAGAAACCCCCCTTGACAGACCAAATTTTTTTTAAGCTTTCCCCTGTATTCAGTAGATGAGTGAATGTTAGTACCGATACAATCAATGATGGGGACACAGAAGAAGTCAATACATAAAAATGTTTGACATTTCACCTTATAGTTAGTTACTTACATAAATGGTATACTCTTCACTGAATACTGCAGTTAAGAAAAAGATTAAATAAAAGATGTATATACAACTTATCCCAGATAATAGGAAATATTATATTATAGGACGATATTTGTAGCAAGTATTGAACCACACAAAGAATATCTAAAATTAACATGTAATATTTTTTAATGAAGATCAAATTATGTTTTCAAAATGTGGTTGTATTCCAGTTGACAGTGTCAATATGTATTTGCTGTTTCCACAGATTAATACAAATATAAACCCCACCATTATTCTTCTTTCTAGGCAGAGATTGGAACATATGAAATTATGAGCTCAAAGAAAAACGATTGTCCTAACCCAAGCAGTTATACCGGCAAGTGATAGGAAACATGTCTTACCGGAGCCTTACTTTAAGGTATACAGGGGAGGGTGCGTACTCCCCTACGTACCTTAGCTATATAAATGGCAGGATAGACAGTTCAAATTCAGCCTATATGGAGTCCATTTAAAGACCATCAGGATAATATTTTATTATTTATCCTGTAATCATTCATTTACTTCTTAAAACCAAAGGATATTTCATGCTCTTTTGATTAAGCACAAGAGCTGATCATACATCACCTGTCTGTGCAGCCTGCAGATAATAAGAGCCATGTAATTGTTTTTCTCTAGATCTATCCAGATTCTTGGTAGCTTAGACATTGGTTTATTTACTAATGATTCAGTCATAATCTTCCACAGGAAATGGAACATCACCTTCATCAAAAATAGACACCATTTTACAGATATATAGGAGGAAGGACGGAAGCTGCAATGCAATTATTTACCCTGATTGCCTTTAAAAGTCAAGACAAATCCTTATCTACTGCTGTTTGTATCTTAAATCATCTGGCGAAGGTCAATTCTTCCTGGAAAAGGCAGAAAACTCTGAAGATAGATTATTTGTTTACTAAGATCTTCAAAATCTGATAGATATAATAGTTTTTGGGATAGTTTTAAAGAGTCACACGAAGCTCACAACATGTAGATATGACATAGACACAACTCTGCAGGGACCCTACTGTAATATATATATATATATATATATATATATATATATATATAGAGAGAGAGAGAGAGAGAGAGAGAGAGAGAGAGAGAGAGAGCTGGCTTTGGATCCACAGCAGTGGAATCACGAGGCGGCACTCTCCAGATTTGGTGTAAAAATAATTTGTATTAAATCATGAACGGCAAAAGAAGTTGCAAAATCAGGTCATAGGTGTCAATAGTTTCGGGGAGCAATCCCCTTCGTTCATGATTTAAATACAAATTATTTTGCACCAAATCCGGAGAGTACCGCCTCGTGATTCCACTGCTGTGGATCCAAAGCCAGCTCTATTCCCTACTCAGTAAGGCACCCCGGTGGTTGGCCTGTCTCATGCAGAGTGCCAGACCGTTCAACTGCTATATATATAGAGAGATATATATATACTAGGTGATTCATCGCGCCCTACGGACGCTCTTCAAAAGATCGTAAGGAGCTCCGCCCCCTTAACCTGTGAAAGCCTTATTGCATGCAATATGGGTTGTGCAGGATGGGCGGGTGTGTAAATACTGCGGGTGTGGTGGGTGTGGTTGTGGCATGGGTGGTGAGGGTTGGGTGTGAGGGTGCCATGGGTGGGGGAGGTTGATTGGGCGTGGTGTGGGTGAGGGAGGTGCAGGTGCGGGGGTGCCCTGTGTGGGTGGCTTGGTGAGGGGCAGTTGCAGGAGTGCTGGGCGGCTAACTCGCTTAAGTCCCAGCGGCGCAGCATCTCCGTCAGGGGAAATTGCAGGTTTTGTAAAGGGGGGTTTCTAGGTCGAAGAAATAATAAAAATTATATGCGTGTGGCGGCACAGCACCCTAGGGCGTAAACCATTGACCGCGATGCCCTCGGAAGTGAAGATAGATGAATGGAGTATAATAAATAGGTGCATGGCCTGGCTGTCCCTGCTCACTACAGGCAGTGTGTGATTTGAGGGAAAATGCAGTGAATGGGCGGAGCCAAGCCAAAAAGTGGGAGGGGCTAATATTGTGATGCCCAATCAGCTAAAAAAACATTTGCTGTATCAGGGGGGTTAGGTTACCATCCCCTTGCGTACCCTACTATCAGTGGGGGTGCCTCTCTCAGCAGCAGAGCAGCAGCTGGACTGAGAAAGACAGCACTGCTGAGACGGTGCCTTTCTGTCATTCTGTGACTGTGTGTGTGTGGGCGGTGGCAAAGAGGTGCTGATAGGCTATTAGCCTATGACTCCGCCCATGATTCTCCCCAGCGTTATACACACAGTCACAGACTGACAATTCTGGCTAAATATATAAGATATATTTATATATATATATATATATATATATATATATATATATATATATATATATATATATATATATATATATATATATATATTACAACAACAAATCTCTAAAATTGCGCTATTAAAATACAATTTTTAGTGGTCGCTGTTGACACTCAATCCCCTACTAGTCGGGATAGAAAACACCAAAACGCACCTACAATAGTGTCCACAGCGCCCTTAATCAGTAATGTCCGTCAAACAATTCAATAAAAAGATATAAAAATAAATATAAATACACATGTAATAGTTCTTTTTTTGTAAGAAGCTTTTTCTTTTTATTTTCACTGCATGTGACCAATACCCAACGCGTTTCGTCTAGTTAGAGACTTCATCTCTACTATAGCTATATACTGTAGCTTCAGCCCGGCACTCCTCCTTGTTTAACTCAACAGCCGCTGGTGCCCTCTCGAAAAATATACAGCAGGTAGTCCAAAGACAGGCAGAGGCACTCAGTGGACTTTAGAAACAAAATGTATAGATCAAGGTGGAAAACCGATGTTTCGGACTATCAAATAAAATTGATGACTGCATTTATACACACTAAATGCAGTCATCAATTTTATTTGATAGATATGGTATTTGGCCAGGTATAAGGTCATAGACCGTCAGCTCTTCTGAGCATATACCTTTCCCAGAAGGATTTGTCATCAACGGTATGTAAGAAACCTTTTTCTTACTAAAGATAAAACATTAGGTTACTATAGATATTTAGATGTATGTACTATTCACCATAGGTTTTCGCTTTGGTCTCAAATTTTAAAATAATCTGTGTTTAGATGTATCTACTATTGTGAACATTGCATTTATTTCACTGTATGATAATTTACAGTCTATCAGTTCATCTTTGCCCCTGAGGAAGTCTTGTTATCGATGAAACACGTTGGGCTCTATACTTCAACCGATTAACATCTGCTGACAAATTGCCAAAGGACACTGTGAAGTGTACTTACTTTCCATTTTGCCCAAAGGGCAGTTTTTATGTAATTTTTTTATGAAATGTTTTCATTTATTAAATATTGTTGTTATACAGTTGTTGAACAATCTCTTAGCCCCCCTGAAATCACCTTTTTTTCATTTATATATATATATATATATATATATATATATATATATACATCCATTAACCGGCACTCTCAGCATACGTCAGTAGTCAAACCCGGTGCATATCCTCTGAGCTGCTTGAGCCCGACATATAACAATCCAATGCGACTGCACGCTAGGGTACTCTTAGTAAAGAAATCAGCTGATGTCCACACAAATGGTGATAGCGACGTTTCAATGCTTTACTGCATTTTTATCAAGTACCCTAGCGTGCAGTCGCACGGATTGTTATATATATATATATATATATATAGGTACGTGTATGGACCGCACTCGCACTTATTTATTTGTAACTGCGGGGTGCCAGACAGAGGATAAACGGGGTAAGCGGATATCCCAATAATAGTCTGGGGTGCATCCACACCTGCTGCGGCGTGGAAAGTCAGGCACTCGCCTAATAATAAAGTCCAATGGTCAGATAAAAGTCCAAAGTTAGTGCAGTTTAATTTCAACTATTACATATAGTCATGGGGCACAGTATGAAAAAAACCATGACTATATGTAATAGTTGAAATTAAACTGCACTAACTTTGGACTTTTATCTGACCATTGGACTTTATTATTAGGCGAGTGCCTGACTTTCCACGCCGCAGCAGGTGTGGATGCACCCCAGACTATATATATATATATATACAGACAGCGTGGAGGTGGCACACGATCGACAAAAATGACACTCACAGACCCCCCAGGTCAGGTCAACGTTTCGAAGCTTTATTCACGCTTCTTCCTCAGGACCAACAATTGTTGGTCCTGAGGAAGAAGCGTGAATAAAGCTTTGAAACATTGACCTGACCTGGGGGGTCTGTGAGTGTCATTTTTGTCGATCGTGTGCCACCTCCACGCTGTCTGTATCTTTACTTGCCTAGTGCAAGTTGTGGTGTGCACCGGACTTTAACCTAACATGAGGAGTGCTACTCTATAACTGGACTATATATATATATATATATATATATATATATATATATATATATATATATACATATATGTCTCGGCTGTAGAACAATCAGTGGCACTCCAACGGGCTTGTGACAGAAAACTTTTATTGCACAATGGTGACCGACGTTTCGGGTCTAACACTCCCCGTTTTCAAGGTGTACAGAACAATATGATAAGGAAAAAAGGTACCTTAAATAGTGTGTAAAGAAAGGTGAAGCCCATGTCTCGGCGTCTGCGTCCGGTGTTCCACCCGGCTTCCGCCGACTTCCGCTGCTCCACAGCGTCCGTAGCCTGGTGACGCTTCTGGCGTCTGCTGGTTGCCTAGGTGATCCGGCGCCGGCGCCCTTTACGGGAGAATGTCAGATATCAAAAAAACATAGACTGCAAACCTGCACAATAAACATGATTGACTGGTGTTTTACATGTATTTGTGGCCAGTGAAAGGCTTTACGTAATGTCCCCATTGGACATCTGTGACTAAGAAAGTATGTATAAAAATGAATATGAAGAATCTAAAAACAGGATGAAGACAGGCCATTAGTCCGTGTTCCAATTATACAAGTTTTTACCCGTGAGCACGGGTTTAGCCCAGCGGTTTAAGTCCTGTAGAGGATGTTTTAACATTATTATTACAGCCGTAATAGGCGGTGGGATGGTGCGCCTGCATCATGGCTTGGTGGAGCTGCTGGTTCTCTCTGTGGGGAAAAAAAGGGGAGAGGGAAGGGTAGATAAGGGGGGAGGGGGGGTTGGTTAAGAGGGAAAGGAAAAAGGGAGGACCAAGGAGAGAATAGCGCAGGGCGGACATGGATGTGCGTATTGTCTGGGTCCGTCTGTTTTTCTGGATGCGGTCCTCAGGACGATGGATTATTCCATTTATTTTATAAAAAGATGTTTAGGGAAAGTCTCTCATTGAGGCCTTGGGGGCTGCAGGCATCCAACATGAATATCCACTTTGTTTCCTTGCGTAGTAGAATTCCTTCTCTGTCTCCGCCTCTGCGACTCCAAGGAACATGGTCTATGACAATGTGTTTGAGATCTGAGAGTTTGTGTTTCATGACTACAAAATGCTTGGCCACCGGTTGGTCCACTGCTTTGCCATCGAGTGCATTTTTTATGGCCGAGCGGTGGAGGGCCATACTTTCTCTTATTGTCCTGATGGTTTTGCCCATGTATAGTTTATGGCAGGGGCACAATATTATGGAGATAACATAAGAGGATTGGCAGCTGAGCACATGCCTGATTTTGGAATTTTTGATTGCCCTTGGAGTTGGAGAATTTATTGCCTGTGATCATGTGTGTGCAGGTGGTGCATTTCACACATCTATAACACCCTGGGGCTTTTTTGAGGAAAGTGCTTGGTTGGTTTGCTTGCGCGAAATCGGAGATATCGTTATGCACAAGGAAGTCCTTTAGATTTTTGCCCCTGGTGTAACAGGCCATGGGCCTCAGGTGTTTCAAGCCAGGTAGTTCGCCATCTGTGGTGAGTATGGGCCACAGTGATCTGGTAGCTATTATATATATAAGATGTATAATACTACATGAAAAGCCTGTGTTTGTCCCTCTGTACCTTACTCTGTAGGAGCCCTGACAGGCTCAGCACTGCCTAGGAGTGAAAACCCTCCCATGACAAGGCTGCTGCTGCTGCTATCCTTCATGGGCCTGAGAAGCATATGATGAGCTCCACCAAGCCTCTCAGCCTCTAACGTCTTGTGCAAAGTGTCATGGGACTTAGTCAACTCCCAGGACTTGTGCAGTCAGTGTACCTTAGCTTCCGATGCTCAGCACCATTAATTATTGTCACATTTACTGATAGGCAAAGATGCAGCACTCCCCCACTCCCATGCACAAAACCTTTTGCTAAAATATATATACATATTTTTTTTAAATACATGCCAACCACATGGGGCCCCTAGATAGAGGGGGGGCACGGGTACTGACCCCCTCTACCCCCCTTAATCCGGCCCTGCCTGTGGGGTGTTTACATTTAAGGGATCATTTATTTATTATTGCTGATGATACCGGGGCCCTACACGCACACATAAAAAAAAAAGATATTTTACAAAGTATCTCAAATGTATAAGCTATTTTAAATCTAAGTAAATTTATTGATGTTCCCTTAATTGTACTTAATTGTAATCAATTAAATGGCATGCATTTCTATGCACAATATGCAATATGTAGTCACCTGTCTTATCCAGATAGCACTAAATAAAGTCGATATAATATGGATTATCCAATTGGGTATGGCACAGGAAGTGATGGTACATTACAAATTCTCTCTATTTTTTTTCTTTTAAGTATTCCCAGACTGCTCCATAATCTGTCACTACTTCCCAGCTTCCCAGTATAAACAGATAGTTTTGTCTTTCTTTTGAAGTTCTAGGATTTGTTGGAACAATCTGAGATTCATTGGGTGCAAAACGATTGTTACACTAAATGACATTAGCCGCTCTTTGAATAGATAAGAAGGTCCAACAATACAGCACATTAAAATAAAAATATCTATACTTTAAACATTTGAATTATACTATACATGCATTGCCCTATATAATAAAAGGTTAATGTTGCTTCTTACCTCTAAAGGGGCTATTCCAGTGTTATGCATGTCCGCGGCCACTAGATGGTGCCAGACAGAGCAATTCAAGTGTTTTTCCATTCGGACGATAGGTATGTAGGTAGATAGAGTGTGGTTCACTACATCAACAGTGAAAAGGAAGACAGTGTCTAGGTCTGGGGTAGCCAACTCCAGTCCTCGAGAGCTACCAACAGTTAATGTTTTCCAGATCTCCTCACAGAATCACAAGTGAAGTAATTAGCTCCACCTGTGGATCTTTTAAAATGTGTTAGTCAGTAATGAGTACACCTGTGCAGCAGCTAGGTTGTCTGGAAAATGTGAACTGTTGGTAGCTCTCAAGGACTGGAGTTGGCTACCACTGGTCTAGGTCAACCACAAATGTGTGATATGCACAAGGTCAACACGGAAGAACGGTCAACATAAATAGGTGGTCATAAAAATGAGTGTACCGCATCCCCTCACATGGCTCACTTCCCTTAGAGCAAGGTTCTTTACCCTTCTTCACCCTTCCCACTCATAGTCCACGAGGCTGGTAAAACATGACTAAGTAAAAAAAAATGAAAACAATTGTGAAAAACTCATGTTGACTCATAAGCTGTGTCAACCATTATCATGTAAACTTTTTGATCATGTTGACCCATTGCCCATGTTGACCTATTGACCTAAAGTCCACATACCAGATTGATATTGTTGGTGGATGATAGATTGAAAATCAATAGGTTGACAGTCAATAGGTTGACGACATAGGGTCAAAAGTCAATAGGACGACATATACAAAAGGTTGACATGTAAACAGACAAAAGTACAAAAGGTCAACAGGACACATGACAATGGTCGACACACATATGTTTTACATTTTGTTGGGTTCTTGTTTTGTCAACTTTTGCTTATTTTACTATACATGCATACAAATATTCAGACTGTAAGTTGTGGCGAGCAAAGGGGAGTGGAGCGTTTTTTTCCTAATATGGGTCATATATGGTTAAATATACAAAATAACATCCAAAAAGCAAAAAATTTATTAAAAAAATGTGTTAACCTTTTTTGTGTCAACCATTTTTAAGTTGACCTTTTAACCATTTTGACATTCTGTACCTGTCAAGCTTTTACATGTCGACATTTGACCCTTTCTGCCTTTTCTCCGTCTAAACCTTTTGATCCTGTCAACCTTCTGACTTTCAACCATATGGGGTCATCCTATTGACTGTCGACATTTATCAACAGTCAATACCCATTATGGTATGATAGAGCGACGCATAAGTAGGGATGTTTCACGTTACGTTGACAGTTCTCATGTCGAGTTGCATAAAGTCAACATGAGAATGAGGACATGCTCAAAATTTCTACATGCAGCATGTCAACATGTGGCAGCATCTCCAGCATGGCGTCAGATTCACGGCACTGTGCAGCATTTCTGATGCAGACTGCTGATGAGCAGAAGTTCTGGTAGGTATTTTCCCCTTATCCCTAACCCTATGTGACCGGTTCCTCATGTGTAGATGTTAACCTTCTTTTATGTGAAATTGGCTATGCATGCCCGCCCTACTACTTCAAACATTTAAGTAAGTTTGCGATAAATAATGCAATTGGCTAAGATATATGTCCACTTGCAGGAATGAAGAAGAACAGGATTCATTTCAGGTTAATACAATTTTTGACTAAAAATGTTTGCCACTTTGCTGTTCTATTTTTAGATATTTCTAATTAGTCACCAAAATGTGAAAATACTGATTATGTGTAAGACATGTCCTGAAGGAAGTATGTGGCGGGAGTGTCACTGGTAATCGCTGTATGATGCCATGAATTACAATTTTACAAAATTGATGGCGGTAACATGATGACGTAATTTGTGGCACCATAACATTCCCAGCTGCACCTGGGGCTCAAAGAGGACATCATTTATAAATAGTTATGTACTAAATGTATGAGAAGTAGTTTAGATATGTTTTGAATATTAAAGTGAAAATATTCAGGATTGAGTTTTTCTGAATGAGGTCTACAAACTTTACAATGTCATTCCAATGGAAAACACCTGATTAGCAATGCACAATTATACAAATGTTTAACTTAGCATTTACTCCAATCTATAGTGTACTTTATGTTTCCTCACCATTTCAGAGGTTTCCTGGATGTATTGGGTGCGCTCTATAGCTCAATATGTACTAAACCAAACTCACCTTCTTCCCCTCTAATAATGTCTCCTCCCCATCCACTTCCTTCACTGACATCTCTATTCTCCGAAATCCAATCGTACAGCTCATTCTCCAACTATAAAATTAATACAACTAAATCGGAGGCCTTAGATATCAACATCGCTCCACCCGACCTTGCCTCCCTCCAATCAAAATTTCCGCTCCGATGGCAATCAAACAAAATCAAATATCTTGGAACCTATCTAACCAAATCATACACAGACCTGTACGCGGCAAACGTTCCTAGAATGTTGGCAGCTATCAGATCCGATCTCGCCACCTGGAGCCCACAATTTATTTCCTGGGTGGGCCGGATGGCAGCGATCAAGATGATGATCTTACCACGCCTGCTATACCTCTGGCAAACTCTCCCTATTCATATCCCTACTACAACACTGAAACACCTCCAAAGAGACATTAGCACCTTCGTCTGGGCGTGAAAAAAAAACAGAGTTAAACTTCGCCTTCTACAAAAACATCACACTACAGGAGGTCTCGGTCTCCCCGACCTCATCAAATATTACCGAGCCGTACATATTGCCCCCGTAATACTCTGGCATGCCCCCCCTTCTCAAAGAATTTGGACCCTCGTTGAGGCCTCCTCCATCGCACACTACTCTCTTTACTCTCTTCTATGGATCCCGCCCTCGGGCCGTCCCAAAATGTCATCCCTTCTCCCCGCTACCCGCCATTCACTAAAGATCTGGGACCTCTCCACTAGACTATACAAATTGCGATCACACCACCCTTCACTCACTCCACTATGGAATAACCCTGCTTTCCCTCCGGGGACTAACAAGGACTTGTTTAAAACCTGGACGAATCATAATATTATTTTTCCTATTGACATCGCCCCTACGCCACTCTTCCCTGACTTCGAATCTCTCAGATCTAAATATTTGATTCCAAACTCTAGCTTCTACCAATATTTGCAAATCCGCCACTTTTACAATTCTATCCCTCAGGCCCCTCCATCTCTTAAAAGATCCCCTCTTGAATCTCTCTGCAGACAACCCCAAATCATGAAAAAATTAATATCAACCATTTACCAGATCCTCTACACTTTCAATCTTCCACAGAAAGAGAAACATGAAGTTGCATGGGAATCAGACATGGGAGAGGAAATCAGCATAAAAAGTTGGTCCGATATCAGACTAGCTATTGCAAAAAGCTCTATTTCAACACGTATCAAAGAAAACGCATACAAAATCTATTACCGCTGGTACTTGGTACCGACCAAGCTTCACTCCATTTACCCCTCTACCTCCTCTCGATGTTGGAGATCATGCGCTCAAGAAGGCAATCATCTCCACATATGGTGGAGCTGCCCAATTATCCAGCCCTTTTGGCTAGAAACCCATGAACTAATCAAAGAGATCCTAAACATCCCGATGCCCTCCTCCCCATCTTTCTCCCTGTTGATGAGACCAATCCCGCACATCCAACCTGCTTCACAAAAGTTAATTAACCATATCCTCAATACAGCTAAGTGTCTAATAGCCAAAAACTGGAAAAGCCTCTTCCCGCCCTCCAAACCTCTCTTGGTCAATGCTATTTGGTCCACTTACAAAATTGAGAAAATCACAGCATTCTTAAATGATTCCACTCCCTCCTTCATAAAAACTTGGTCCCCGTGGACCTCCTACTTTCAAACCGAGGCCCCTTTAACACATATCTAACTACTGTTTGTATATCACCCCAACCCCTCATCTAAAATTGCCTGCCCTCCCGGCCCCGCCCCCCCTCTCACCCCTCTTCCCTATCAACAGTCTGTTTCTCAACTTCAAAGACCCACCTCCTCTATCTTTATCCCCATCCCTTCCCCCCAGGCCCTATCGCTCATACCTCTCACCCTTTCCACGCCCTATTATCTCCTACTCCTCTCCCTCCATTCATTATGCACCCTCCAAGTCCATTTATCCTTCACTGTAGCTACACTATAGCTCTTTCGAGTTGATTTATGGACTTCTCTTCAAAAACCAAAATGTACTCAATCTGTTTACACCAAGTTAAATGTATTATTGGTTTTGACTGTTCTGTATTCTTGACATGAAAAAACCCAATAAAAATTTCTTAAAAAAAAAAAATTAAAAAAAATTAATGTCTCCTCCCCACCCCCACCGCCAGTCTTTCTATTTCCACCATCTCCCCTATTCCCCAACTCTGCTGCATGGATGTCACCACTAACTGCATCCTCTACTTCATACCCCACATTCAGTGTCGGCTCAGTTTGTCCGTTTGAGCTAGGCATTATCGGGCAACTCAGGCCATTCCTCACCCAGAATGCTATTAAACGGATTATCAACTCATTAAGCATTTCTCATCTTGACTACTGCAACGCTTTTCTTACTACCCTCCAATTTGTTCTCAGTGCTACAGTTAGAGTCCTCTTCCTCACTTGCCATTCCATATTCGCCGCTTCCCTCTGCCAATGCCTTCACTGTCTCCCATTCCCTCACAGAATCCTCTCCAATCGGCTCAACCTCTCTAACTCCACTGCCCCTACTCTCTCCAGTTGGACAGTGATTATCGCCTCTCCTACCCTGGTTACTGCATAAGATTTTACCCGTGTGCCCCCTTCAATAGAATAAGCTCCCTCACACTCTCATGCTTTCCCTGACCCTGTATAGTTTCAAACATCCTGCCTTTATGTCTCCATCTACATGTGTATCCACCTCATATCATCTGTTTTTCTCCCCTAGATTGTAAGCTCTTAGGAGTAGGGATCCTCCTCACTCGTTATCACAGTCCTCTTCTGTACCAATTCAATGACAGCCTTCACCCACGCAGTGGCCATTTACTCCAGAAATCCTCATGATTGTATCCATTTGTCTCTTTCAGTGGCTCTACACCGGCTAGTCCCTATTGGAGACAGGTTCCACCCTTCGCTGATTACTACCTTGCTCACCTTGCTTCCCATTATTGTGTAATGAGAATTGTGGTGCTCTGTTTATGTTTTTGGTTACTGTAATGTAATGTATTGTTCTGTTTACCCTGTACTGTCCTACTGCCATATATACAGTGCTGACGACCACCTGTGGTTCCTTATATATAAAGTGCAATAGTAATAATGAGATGGAATGCACCTGTACCATCGCATTAGAAGTATCTATTACTACCTTATTTCCTGTTTCATTTGGAATGCCCCATGGATCAACACTAGTTTTTAATCACCAGACAGGGTGGCAGGAAATCACCAGGTTACTGAGGCAGGGTGCCAGGAAATCGCCAGGTTACTTATGCAGGACCTCAGGAAATCACCAATTTACTGAGAAAGGATGCCATGAAATAAACAGGTTACTGAGACATGCTGGCAGGAAATCACTAGGTTACAGAGTCAGTGTGCCAGGATATCACCAGTTTACTGAGTCAATGTGCTAGAATGTGCTAGGAAATCACCAGGATACTAAGGCAGGGTGCCAGGCAACCATCAGGTTACTATGGCAGGTGCCAGGAAATAAACAGGTTACTGACACAGGTTGGCAGGAAATCATTACTTGACTGAAGTAGGGTGCCAGGAAATCATCAGTTTACTGAGGCAGGGTGTCAGGAAATCACTAGGTTACAGAGTCAGTGTGCCAGGATATCACCAGTTTACTGAGTCAGTGTGCCAGGAAATCACCAGGATACTAATGCAGGGTGCCAGGAAACCATCAGGTTACTATGGCAGGGTGCCAGGAAATCAACAGGTTGAGGCAGGGTGCCAGGAAGTCACCAGGTTACTGAGGCAGGGTGGCAGGACATCACCAGTTAACTGTGAAAGGGTACCATGAAAGCATCAGTTTATTGCGGCAGTGAGCCAGCAAATCTCCAGGTTAATGAGGTAGGATGCCAGGAAATCACCAATTTTTTTGCGAAATGATGCCATGAAATCTCAAAATAACTTAGGCAGGGTGCCAGGAGATCACCAAGTTACTGACAAATTCCACCAGGAAATAACCAGTTTCCTAAGGCAGTGTGCCAGCAAATCACTTGGTCACTGAGACAGGTTGGCAGGAAATCAGTAGCTTACAGAGTTATTGTGACAGGATATCACCAGTTCACTGAGTTAGTGCGCTAGGAAATCACCAGGATACTAAGGCAGGGTGCCAGGAAATAAACAGGTTACTGAGGCAGGTGCCAGGAAATAAACAGGTTACTGAGGCAGGTGCCAGGAAATAAACAGGTTATGAAGACAGGCTGGCAGGAAATCACCACATTACTGAGGTAGGGTGCCAGGAAATCATCAGTTTACTGAGGCAGGGTGGCAGGAAATCACCAGTTAACTGAGAAAGGGCACCAGGAAATCACCAGGTTACTGAGTCCGAGCACTAGGAAATCACCAGGATACTAAGGCAGGGTGCCAGAAAATCACCAGGTTACTTAGACAGGTTGGCAGGAAATCACTAGCTTAAAAAGTCAGTGTGCCAGGATATCACCAGTTTACTGAGTCCAAGCACTAGGAAATCACCAGGTTACAAAGTCAGTGTGCCAGGATATCACCAGTTTACTGAGACAGTGTGCCAAGAATCACCAGGATAGTGAGACAGGGTGGCAGGAAATCAGTTTACTGAGGTGGGGTGCCAGGAAATCACCAGTTTATGGAGGCAGGGAGCCAGCAAATCACCAGGTTACTGAGGCAGGATGCCAGGTAATTACCAGGTTAGTGAGACAGGGTGCCAGGAAATTGCCAAATTACTGAGACAGCCTCAGACAGGGTGCCAGGAAATCACCATTTTACTGAGGAAGGGCACCAAGATATCACTAGGTTACTAAGTCAGGAGGCCAGGAAATCACCAGTTAACTGAGAAAGGGCACTACGGAGTCACCAGGTTACTGAGGCAGTGCACAGGAAATCAACAGGTTATTGAGAAAAGGCACCAGGAAGCCACCAGGTTACTGGGGCAGGGTGGTGGGAAGTCACCAGGTTATTGAGACAGGGTGGCAGGAAATCACCACGTTACTGAGGCAGGGTGGAAATAAATCAACAGGTTACTGAGGCAGGATGCCAGGAAATCACCAGTTAACTGAGAAAGGGCACTACGGAATCACCAGGTTACTGAGGCAGTGAACCAGGAGATCAACAGGTCCTTGAGAAAAGGTACCAGGAAACCCACAGGTTACTGAGGCAGAATGCCAGGAAAACACCATTTTACTGAGGCAGGGTGCCAGGAAATCACCATTTTACGTAAGCATGGACCAGTAAATCACCACTTTACTAAGGCAGGGTTCCAGCAAATCACCAGTTTAGTTTATTTATTCACATCTTCAATCCTGTATGTATTTATTTATTAGACTGATTGCACATGTTTGACCCTTGGCACTGGACAATTATAAATCCTGATCCCTGAAATTTGGTGGACAACTCTTTAGCTCTTCCTCCTGGTTATGTTTCTGATTATTTTTCTATTGGATTTCAACTCCTCATATCTGAAAACTACCCTTTCCTGCACAGATATTGTGATGGATTATAGTTTCCTTGAAGACTTTCAATATTTATTTTTGCTACTGCAATCCTCCCTCTGTATTATTGCATGACAGTTACAAACTATGGGTTCTTCTGGAACTAATTCCTCTGAACCATCTCTCACACAAATCATTCATCAAATTCAAGCTCAGGTGATCCTCCTGCAGGAGATCTTGAACAAACAGTACAAACACGAGTTCTGGTCTGCTCCAAGCAGGTACCCACCCAATACTCCAGCAGAATCCATACAATAGCAAAGTTAGTACAGTCAGTTTATAGCCAAAACTCCATATTTATTGAGACTGAGGATATAGAATTCTTATTCTATTTATGCAAAGCTATGCAGCAGCTTCCTTACAGTTGTGCTACAGCTACATACATTGTTGAGTTCTAGGAGCCAATCGAAAGCATATCTATTGAGGAGCGCTTTGGAGTATAGGAGCAAATTTTGGAAACCAAGACCTCCCTCCGTTTTCTGCATTTGGAACTTCGGGACGGTGATTCTAGGTTTCTTGGATCTCCATAAAAAATTAATGCACATCTAAGAATATCAGAAGAAGTTAGCTTTATAGGCAATAGTTGCATAATATATGTTAAATTGGGGAATATGATAGCCTTAATGACTTCGATCCTACCGAGGAGGGATAGGGGGATGTTATGTCATTGTTCGTGTTATTTTGAATGACGGTGATAATCTGGAGAAAATGTTATTTGTATAATGTATCAATATTGTTAGGGATCTGGTTTCCCAGATGTTTGATATGGATTTCAGGTTGGCATAGGAAGAGTGAATTGATGTATTACTTGAAGTGCTACTGGGATAGAGTGTGTGGGATTCCACAAGAAAAAGAACATTTTGTCTGCCAACAATGAAACCCTAATGTCAGTATTCCTAACATTAATGCCTTGATATAGTGGAAACCAGGAAAGGGTCACACATAATGCCATTACATATAATTCTGAAAGTTTTTAACCAAGGAAAAAACACTGTTGGAAAACCAAACCGAATCAGAGTGTCGTACAAGTGATCCCACTGCACCATGTTGAAAGCTTTCTCTGCATTCAGGGAGAGGATAGCCCTGGGAGTGTTAGTGCACTGGGAGTCACACACCACTGATAAGACTTGTCTTATATTTGTGACTGGGTTTCTTTCCATAACAAAGTCTGTTTGGACTTGGTATATTAGACGTGGAACTATTACTTTAAGTCTCTCTGAAAGGATTTTGGTAAGTATTTTAGAATCTTAATTGAGTAAAGAAATAGGCCTATCAGAGGTGGGATTGAATAGATCCCTGCCCAGTTTCTGAAGCATTTGTTGAAAAATTTTCAGCCGATTTTGCGGGGGGCGCCCTGATAATACACAAGTACCAAAGAAACATACCTTTATAGACAAGTACAAACAAACATGTGAAGCAGACAGCGTGTCAGGAGGGGGCTGCACCCACCCTTCCTACTGAAGGAATTACATCATCAAAGTGCGTGTAACCTAGCAACGCTAGGATGCTGTATAAAAACACCATAGTGATAAGATAAACAGCATACATATAAATACTGTACCTACATACAGATATTATAACAATTGCATAAATACATTAAGCCAAAAAGTGGGTAAAAAAGTATCAATAATACTGAGCAACTTGTTCACAGACTATAAAATATGCTCATTAAGTTTGCGGGGAGTGATCACATCCAATCTGTGAATCCAGCGTGATTCATATTGGAGTAACTTCTTGGACATATCGCCTCTCCGAATGGATGGTAGTGCACAATCAATAATCTAAAACATTAAGCTACTAAGAGGATGGCTTTTCTCAAGAATGTGACGCAATACAGGTTGATCACTATGTCCACTATTAATAGCTTGTTTAATTGCACTATTAATAGTGGACATAGCTATCAACCTGTATCGTGTCACTTTCTTGAGAAACGCCATTCCCTGCTAGCATCTGTATGCCTATTTAATCAGCTGTGAAGCCTTGGCTGTGTAGTCTTTAGATATCTAGTCTTTAGTCAAGTATTTTAGTATTAAGTATTAGATATTAATATAACATTAGAGATATACTGGAGTTAAACAGGAGAAAACAGAAGGACTGGAAACTCTTCAACCTCCACTGAAATCCAATCAAACAAAACACTGCAGTGAGTTACCTGTTCCAGCAACACCAACAGTCTGCACAGCCTGGACACTTAACACGTAATGCTGTGAGACACTACTTTTACCTCCCCTATAGCCTAACTGCATTCACTGTGAAACAATCTCAGCCATCCTTTATCTTCCAACATTACACACCAACATTACTTCTGAAGGTCTGCATTAAAACCCCAAAACTAAGGAACATCATGTGGCCTCACCCCACCTTTGCCATGAGAACACCTGGACCAGGCCCACCACCCCTACGGCTGAGAACACCAGGACTACCCCCAGCCCTACTCCTCATGGTGAGCATGGAGCAGTGAGGGGAAGCACCATGGCCAGCCTATATAGCAACACTTCCCCCATCAGTCCATTGTAAATGTTTCAATCCCCTGTACAGTTCTGTTCATGTCTTTTCTCACCCCCCTCCTGCAGCATACATCTACCCCACCATGTGCTTTTCCTGTAATGTGTACCTCCGCAGATTGCACACCCTACTAGCTCTGACCCATGCAGTGCACCAAGCTGGTTGCCTCAGATGGTATCTCTGCGGGCAGGATGTGGGCCACGTGGTTGATTCATAGTACTACACAAGTATTTGCTATCCAATATATGCATATGGGTCCTTGTATGGCTCACCTCCTACAGTGTAACCTTGGTAGTGTGCCCACCATGGCTGCCTCATCTGGTGCACTTGTGGGTGGGATGAAAAATACATGGACCTGAGTATACATTGAAATCATCCATTTTGGGTAATTACTTTTAGAAGTAATCTATTAAACCCAGGGTAATCCTACGGTGAGCGCCTAAAATGGCTGCTGCACCTGCATTATGCTTACTGTCTGCTCAAGGGTTTCTTTTGCGTGTGACTTGTCTGTTACTGTACTACCTACATCCTCTGTATTATGTGCATTGTTTTTTAATGTCTGTAAAGCGCATTGAGTCCTGTCTGAGAAAGTGCGCTATATAAATTAAACTTACTTACTTAATAGGATATTAATATATAATCTATTCTAGATAGCTTTCTGGTAAAAGCTGATAGGCAAGTGTAGTCCCTTTCAATGGGGTTTTGCACCATCCAAATGTCAATGAGATGTAGTTTCCTAGCCAGGGCATTGACACCTAGTTTGGGTAGTTTTGGTCTATTTGGCGTTGGGAATTATTTATCCAGTTGGGCCAAGGCAATTAGATTGAAATCTCCACCCAATATGATTGGCTCTGAGACTGGTGGGACTGACTTAGTGTGTACATGGGATGCATACAGTATATACTAGTAGTAGCACCATGGTAAGAGCCTGACCGTGAATCTCTCCCTGTCACCTATGTCTCCCCAGACACTACTGCCTCTCCCTTTCACCAACTTTCTGCTCATCATATTCTAGGTACCCCTGTCACTGACTGCCTTCCCTGTCTTGTCTCTCCTTTGTGCTAACTTGGTGCACTACCAGTAATACTGAAAATTCACCACAATGCTAACAATATTACACACAAAGAGAAAAAAAGGAGTTGTCTTTTATGGGTGCACATTAGTTCCAATTAACCTTTATTAAATTTCAATTAAAATGTATTATATAGGCAACTGTTACATAAAAAGAAAGTATATCTCTTGCTGTGTGATATGGTCCCTTCTTGTCTGCCTTCCCTCACATGTTGGGAGGTATGTATTAGTGTTAGTTGTAACTGTACCTTAAAAAATCATGCTACTTTATCATCTTTTGAAAAAAGACTTTCAGCTCTCTTAAGCACTTGGCATCCATAGACAAACACTCAGGATACAGTTCTCTGTTGTTGTTTTTCTTGCCCAAATTATCTTCTATGCCCAGATTTTAGATGAAAACAGCCACATTTGAAAGTGGAATCATATATTTTTCCAATCATTACAATCCTCGTCACAGGAAGGGTCATATAAAGCCACAGATTCATAAGTCTGTCCGCAGCTGTATTTAGATAAAGTAGCTACAACTTTGGTATTGAATTGTAGATAATATATATAGATATATATATAGATATAGATATATATATCTATATCTATATCTATATAAACACAGGTAGGCAAACCGGCACTCAGGATTCCAATTAGCAGCTGCCCTGGGTGCCAACAGTAGGAGTAGACAAATAGACAATAAAGGATGTGTCACTCCAGGGGACTTTGAAGAAACTTTTTTTTATATATCAATGAGACATGTTACATAAAAATAAGTCGACGTTTCGATACCATTCGGTATCTTTTTATATATGTATAAATACAGCCAATGGACCGGGGCTACCCACAAAATTGCTATATATCAGCTGCGTGCCTTTGTCAGAAATTCATACCAAGCAGAGATCCTTAGCTCCAGTCAAACTTAAGGAACAACATGTCACTGCTGCAATTTTCCAAATGCAAACAAATTTATTGTAACATAGCCTCAACGGCTCATGCCCTCGCACATGCGTGTTGCAAATGGTACACATGCACATTTGTTTGATAATCGCTCAGTTTTAGAATTCTCTAATTAGCTATCAACTCTGAAAGCCAATAGCACTTTATTGATTTATGTTTTTACCACTGGATTCCTCCATCCATTGAACAGCCTCTACCCCTATGACCAGAATGTAGTCAATTTTTCAGAATTCATTCTAGTTTTATGATCTATACCTGTAGGTAATCACACCAATATAAGATACCATGCTTAACCCATCTCACAGTATACAGATTTCATTCAATGTATGGTAAATGCATTTGCATTACATCTCCTCATTTGCTAGTTACTGATGCACAACAGAGAGCAGCTGCAGATCAGAAATACACATTTCAGTTTGCTCTAGAAAGAGAAGCTGGTGTTTTACTCAGTTCAGAATGAAGTGAGCAATAGGCCTGAGATGTGACTGTGGAGACAGGGAAATGCAGGCCAGCTGTGGAAATCATGGTGTACACTGCACTCCCTATTCTGCTGAGAGATACCTGCTGTACATGTGTTACCTTTCAGTCTTGGTCTGGGTTGTCTCTAGACAATTTGGCTCCAAGTGCAAACAGTAAAAAATCCACTCCATACCCCCCACCTCTCACAGACATTTGCACATACAGCCCCAAAAAGGGAGTGTGGCCTCACTGCAATGGGTGTGGTCTTCCTGCAATGGGCGTGGGCTAGCAGGAAAAGACCTTACACTAGTGGTTCCCAAACTTTTTTGAATGATGGCATTCTAGAGTATCAGAATTATTTTACAGCACCCATAGGCCAACAGTTTCTTATGGAGATATTTAGAACATATTTAAAATGAACTAAATTGTGTTTATATGTCATTCTTACAGTATGTTTAGTTATGTGCTGAGGGCCAAAATTGGCAGCCACATCTCTGGATTTGCCTATTAAATTGACCATAAAAAAATTGTATTGGATCTGCACCACCGATCCAAGGCACCCAGCCACATGCTGGTCCCGCTATTAGTCCCAACCCTGACGTGTTTCACCCTTAGCGGGGCTTTCTCAAAGAGTCTTGACTATGCATGAAATATCTTGCAGAGTGTACGCAGTGCATAGGTGGGAGGAGGCCACAAACATGTTTGCAAACACTTTTGTTTTTTTAATGTATTCTTGAAAAGTAAAGCATTTATTATATTTATTTTGTCCGACGTATATAATGGGCCCGCATGGAGACTTTGGGGGTTATTCTAGTTTACTCGCAAAGGCACAATCTCTCTCTAATGGACAAAACCATATGCACTGCAGGTGGGGCTGATGTAACATGTGCAGAGAGAGTTAGATTTGGGTGTTTTATTGTTTCTGTGCAGGTTAAAAACTGGCTGCTTTATTTTTACACTGCAATACAGATATCAGTTTGAAGTACAAACCCCACCCGAATCAAACTCTCTCTGCACATGTTACATCAGCCCCACCTGCAGTGCACATGGTTTTGTCCATTAGAGAGTGATTGTGCCTTTCCGAGTGAACTAGAATAACCCCCACTGTCCCAATAAAATGAAACAAGCTGCTAGAATTATGACAACAGTTCGAGAGGATGTCCATCTAGAGCACTATTTGCAGGCACAGTAGGACATGAACAATACCTTCATATCCCAGATTAATATGCATACAAGGTAACGCCAGAGGGAAATGCAGGAATTCAACATGGCACATCAGAGGGAAATGCAGGAATTTCAGATGTCATTATTTGAAATAATATTTCCAAACATGGAACGTCCACTCACAATCCTCCACATACACAACGACCCCCTGAAAGGGAGACAACTCCAGATTCTCCTGGTTTCAGGATTTTACCTTAAGAGATTATTATTTGATACATGTTGTGGTTTTTAATGCAAGTATATTGCATACAATGTTATATTATCTTTATACCTATAAGAAAGCTAAGTTTTTATATTATTAAACATTATAAATTCTATGACCGATTGTTAAACTTCATAACTGTGTATAGTGTATAACATTTCTAATCGGGATAGCACATAAACATCAAACAGGTTCATTTCTCAGGAAAACACAAATGTATTCATTTATTTATTAACAGTTTCTTATATAGCGCACACATGTTCCGCAGCGCTTTTCAGAGTATAGTTGAACATTCACATCAGTCCCTGCCCCAGTGGAGCTTACAATCTTTATTCCCTATCACAAGCGCCTTGAGTCCTGTTGGACAAAGTGCGCTATATCAATTAAACTTACTTACATGTACAAATTAAATGAATATACAAAAAAGTGACAAAATGAATGTAGTAATGAGGGAAGGTTGGCCATTACAGCAGACCTCATCTGTTCTGCACTTCCCGAATTTTTGCTTATATAGGTATTTGATTCCAGTGCATGGCTCGCTCTGTCAGAAATTCCTCCTTCTTAAATTCACTCAGGTTGTGAAGTATACAGCAAGCCACAACAATGTTAGGCATGATTGTAAGGTCCACATAATTGCGCTTCATAAGGCAGCGCCAATGTCCTTTTAAGCGTCCAAATGCATTTTCTACAACCATTCTTGCTGAGCTCTGGGTGTGTGAGTAGACTACTTGATTAGGGCTCAGTGTAACATGTTGGGTGAACCCCTTCATCAGCCATCGTCATAAGGGGTAGGCTGCATCGTCGATTATGTGAACTGGAATTTCCACTCCATCCACAAATTTAGACTTCTACTATAAAAATAGAAAAAGATTTACATTAGCAAAGACGAATTGGTATACGTACATCATCACACTCCTCCATAAGGGTCAGGCTGGTGGATACAGTGGATACATTGGGAGTGTAGGTGCTAGTAATAACAACTATTTGGTGTCAATGGTCATTGAATCACGTTAAACTAACCCATGGGACTCCATACTCTGCTCTCCACCTGTCGTCAAACTACACTCCCCAGCATGCCATGCAACATTTCTGATATTAGGCCACGCTAAATCTGTGCCACATGATACTGAGAAATGTATTACCAAACCAGCTGGAGGGCCGACATTGTACACCCATAATCTAACCATTCACCAATTTACTCATTCGTATATACCACACAAAATGACCCATCCCATTAGGTAACAAATGCTCTGCTACTGGACTTTACTCACTGTATGATTGCCATCACCTGTGTATACTGTAAACACGCTTCCCATCAATTAACTACTTCAACACAGGTGGAGGCAATCATACAGAGGAAAGACCTGGAGCAGTTTATGTTGGAAGGCATGTTGACACTGTGGCAATTTATATAATAAAGTACATGTACACCAGGCCCTGCCAATAAAATTGTAAGGAATATATATTTTTACATACCTCTCTTGGAAAAAGCCATCCACCTTTCTTTTCCTCTGCTATACGGTACAGATCAGAATTTGCAAGCACACGTTCATCATGTGAATGACCTGGCCATCAAATGAACACATCTGTGAAGCTAACATATATATATTTACTTTTTATAGTTTCAAAAATACACTTCATTAAAAAAAATACAATGGGCAGAACATTCTTACCAATACTTATGATCGACCACAGCTTGCAAAACAATTGAATACCAGCAGCACAGCCACTTAACTGGACTGACACTTGGGGGTACAGAATTACAAAACTCTGATCATGTGCGGAATCTTTGCGTGGTACTAGATGGTGAATTGACACTTAAACATCAGATATCAGCCACAATCGAATCCTCATTCTTTCATCTGAGGAACATAGCCAGAATCAAACGCTTAATCCCCTCTGAAGATCTGCCAAAAGTCATACATGCATTTGTATCATCTCGTTTGGATTACTGCAATGCCCTTTACCTTGGTCTACCAGCAAAAGAACTGCACCGATTACAGCTGGTACAAAACACAGCTGCCAGGCTGTTAACCAAACAGCCCCGCTCTAGCCACATTACTCCCATTCTCTACTCCCTTCACTGGCTGCCAAAAAAAAGGCAAATAATTTTTAAGATCAATCTATTGAGTTTCAAAGCCCTACATGACCAAAGCCCAATGTACCTGAAGCAGCTTCTGATTCCATACTGTCCCACCAGATTACTGCAGTCTGTAGATGAAGGACTTTTAGCAGTACCTAGGATCTCCCGTAATTCATCTGGGGGTCGAGCTTTTAGCCATGTGGCTCCAACTTTATGGAACTCACTTCCCCGCACAGTTCGAGAGACCCCCACTCTAGAATGCTTCAAAAACAGACTCAAGACTTTCCTATTTACTCAAGCGTTTCCTTCAGTCCCTTAAGTATTGTTTATGAAAAGCTTTTCTGTACTGTATTACATTCATTCTATATGTTAAGCGCCTTGAGTCCTATTGGAGAAAGAGCGCTATATAAATAAAATTATTATTATTATTATTATACCTGTCTGTTGTGGTACTCCACTGGATTGTCCTGAGGAGCAATTATAGGGATGTGGGTTCCATCTATTGCACCAGCACACTGCGGATATCCATGTGAAACAAACCCCTGAATGGTCTCATCTAAAAGATGGCCTTGTGGCAGACAAATAAATCTATGGTAAAGATTGTTCACCAAAAGCTTGGGTCACTTCATGAACTATGTTGCAAACAGTAGATATTCCGACTCCAAATAGACCAGAAATTGGCCTTTATTCAGATCTGATCACAGTACAAATTTGTTTGGTAAATGGGCAAAACCATGTCCACTGCAGGTGGGACAGATGTAACATGTGCAGAGAGAGTTAGATTTGGGAGAGTTATTTTGTTTCTGTGTAGGGAATATACTGACTGCTTTATTTTTACACTGAAATATAGATCTCACTTTGACATAAAATCCCACCCAAATCTAACTCTCTCTGCACAAGTTACATCTGTCCCCCTGCAGTGCACATGGTTTTGTCCATTTGAGAATTAATTTGTCTTTGTGAGTGACCCAGAAAAAGGGCCTATTGGCGAGATGTACTAAGCCTTGAAAAGTGATAAAATGTAGAGTGATGAACCACAAACCAATCAGCTACTGCCTGTTATTTTTCAAACACAGTCTGTGACATGGCAGGTAGGAACTGATTGGCCGGTGGTTTATCACTTTCCATTTTATGACTTTTCAAGCTTAGTACATCTGGCCCTATGTGAGAAGCTCAAATATCCTCTCACATGCTGAATCCAGAATCAGTAAAGCTGAAATGATCACAAAGTCTCTGGAGACATGTGCTCTGTCTGCCATAATTGCTGCACTGATCAGAGCACTCCTCAGCCCCTCCTTTATAATATAAAAACATCATGGGTGACATTCTATGGGATGAAATAAATAGACTTTTGCGATATTTTTCGCAAAATCGGCCGAAATCGCATTTTTTTCCATTTTCGCATATTTAATGAGCTGCGAAAATGTGAAAAAAGTGCGATTTTTGCCAACAAGTTGGACACACTGGAAATGCGATGGCTGCTTTTCGCAGCACATCGCATCCAGATGTTTTCACATGCAAAAGTATACAAATCGCATATTTAATGGTATGTGATTTGTATAAAGTGTGTCTAAAATTCGCCCAAAAATCAGACCAGGTTCTGATGGGCGAATTAGCCAGAACCCTGCACAGATCGCAATGTTCTGTGCAGGTTTCTGGTGTAAAAATAAAATTAAACAGTTAAAAAAAAAAAAAAAAACAGCGCGGGGTCCCCCGCCAGAGCATAACCAGCCCCGGGCTCATTGAGCCGGTGCTGGTGACATAAAATCAGGGTCCCCGACAAATAGGGGTCCCCTTGATTTAATGAAACCAGCACCAGGCTCAAGGTCCGGCGCTGGTTCCCAAAATACGGGGCACAAAATGACTAGGGGTCCCCCGTATTTTAAGAACCAGCACCAGACCCAACCAGCCAGCAGGGTAATGCCACAGCCGGGGGACACTTATTATATAAGGTCCCGCAGCCAAAGCATTAACCCCCTGGCTGGTCAGCATGGGCAGGGGTCCTGGGGAAGTGGGGACACCCCCAATGAAGGGGTCCCCCCCCTCCAGGACTTACCAGCCCATGCTGAAAGTCCGGGGCTGTCCCCGATGCCCCTGGGCGGTGGGCATCGGGCTGATGTAAAGTGTAAAAAAAAGAATATAAACTATTGTTTTCTACTGTAGAACTATGAGTCCCAGCAAGCCTACCCCGCATGCTGGGACTTGGAGAACCACAAGTCCCAGCATGCGGGGCATTAAAGGGCCCGCTGGCACTTGTAGTTCAACAGTACAAAAAAAAGTTAAATAAAACACACTGACACCCAGAAAAATAAAAGTTTAATACACACATAACACACACTGATACTTACCTACCTTGAGCCCGTAGGTCGGTCCCTGGATCCTGGGTCCGGGCTACGGGGCTCCAGGGCAGAAGAGTCCGGTTCCGGGGCCTTGGTCCTGGTTCCGGGGCTGGTCCTGGGCTCCGGGGCTCCAGGGCAGAAGAGTCCGGTTCCGGGGCCTTGATCCTGGTTCCGGGGCTGGTCCTGGGCTCCGGGGCTCCAGGGCAGAAGAGTCCGGTTCCGGGGCCTTGGTCCTGGTTCCGGGGCTCCTGGGCTGAAGAATCCGGGGTCCAGGATCCGAATTAGTCCACAGGGGTACCTGAGGAAGGAAATCCTACTCACCTGGTCCCCGGCGATGACATCGGCATCTTCTCAGAATAATTCCATTGGCCGCCTAGCGGCCAATCAGGAGCCGAGAAAGTCGGCTCCTGATTGGCCGCTAGGCGGCCAATAGAATCATCCGGAGGAAAGGCGCGGAAGATGAAAATCTCTGCGCCTCTTCAGTCCGAGAGCGGGTACCAGCCGGGAGCAGCGCGTCTGCCGGAGAGGATGCCGATGTCGTCGCCGGGGACCAGGTAAGTAGGATTTCCTTCCTCAGGTACCCCTGTGGACTACTTCGGATCCTGGACCCCGGATTCTTCAGCCCAGGAGCCACGGAACCCCGGACCAGCCCCGGAACCAGGACCAAGGCCCCGGAACCGGACTCTTCTGCCCTGGAGCCCCGGAGCCCAGGACCAGCCCCGGAACCAGGACCAAGGCCCCGGAACCGGACTCTTCTGCCCTGGAGCCCCGGAGCCCAGGACCAGCCCCGGAACCAGGACCAAGGCCCCGGAACCGGACTCTTCTGCCCTGGAGCCCCGGAGCCCAGGACCAGCCCCGGAACCAAGACCAAGGCCCCGGAACCGGACTCTTCTGCCCTGGAGCCCCGGAGCCCGGACCCAGGATCCAGGGACCGACCTACGGGCTCAAGGTAGGTAAGTATCAGTGTGTGTGTTATGTGTGTATTAAACTTTTATTTTTCTGGGTGTCAGTGTGTTTTATTTAACTATTTTTTGTACTGTTGAACTACAAGTGCCAGCGGGCCCTTTAATGCCCCGCATGCTGGGACTTGTGGTTCTCCAAGTCCCAGCATGCGGGGTAGGCTTGCTGGGACTCATAGTTCTACAGTAGAAAACAATAGTTTATATTCTTTTTTTTACACTTTACATCAGCCCGATGCCCACCGCCCAGGGGCATCGGGGACAGCCCCGGACTTTCAGTATGGGCTGGTAAGTCCTTGAGGGGGGGGACCCCTTCATTGGGGGGGTCCCCACTTCCCCAGGACCCCTGCCCATGCTGACCAGCCAGGGGGTTAATGCTTTGGCCGCGGGACCTTATATAATAAGTGTCCCCCGGCTGTGGCATTACCCTGCTGGCTGGTTGGGTCTGGTGCTGGTTCTTAAAATACGGGGGACACCTAGTCATTTTGTCCCCCATATTTTGGGAACCAGCGCCGGACCTTGAGCCTGGTGCTGGTTTCATTAAATCAAGGGGACCCCTATTTGTCGGGGACCCTGATTTTATGTCACCAGCACCGGCTCAATGAGCCCGGGGCTGGTTATGCTCTGGCGGGGGACCCCGCGCTGTTTTTTTTTTTTATTTTAATTTGCGCTTTCCTGCAAACGTGCAATTTTCAGACATGAAAATCGCACATTTTCAGGAATAAAGACATCGCACCACCTCGCACCTATTCGCACTATTTGGCCCGTTTTTCGCATCTCATTAAATATGCGAAAAACGGGGCAATCTTGCGATGTTAAAAAGGGCGAAGTGGTGCGATAAAAAAAATGCGCATTTATGACAATCCATAAAATGTCACCCCATATGTGTGAGCCAGAAAAGTCCATTTTAAATGATATCACACTATTTTTTATGGGTGAAACAGGTTCAATGTGAAAGGTAACAACCCGGTAATAATGAACTGGTAATATACCAGTTCCAACTTCCAACATACGATGTGAAAGGGGTTTAGATTGCTCAGACCCATTTAAGAAATGTTTTAATATACCGGGTCTAAGGCTCTAAGCAGGGTTTGCGATGTGATAGTGGTATTAGTTTCACTTCAGGTGTGCCTGGCTTGACTACTACGCAACTCTTTCACTTTCAGTTCAGGATGCCTGGGTTGGCAAAACAAGCTGCTCTGTTCTGTGCACTGTCATTCTCATTGTGCTACTGTACTAAAAAAGTGGTTTCTTTTTTATTTGGGAAGTTTCTAATGTTATTTACATAAACTGTTATATTTTCATTTGACTGATTTTTACTGATTTGAATTAACGAACAACTATCATTCTAATTTACCATCTTCATCCTGTAGTGAAGCGGGAAACGGTCATCTGTCAGACCAGACTTAGGTCGACAGTCAATAGGTCGACCCCGGAAGGTCAACTGTCCCCAAGGTCAACAGGGTTAAAGGTCGACATGGCTCAAGGTCGACATGACTTAATGTCGACATGGGCCAAGGTCGACATGGTTTTAGGTCGACAGTCATTAGGTCGACATGAGTTTTTCACTGTTTTTTGAGGCGACATGTATTTCATGCCCTACCATCCACTAGGGCGTGGTGGGAGAATAAAATAGTGTGCCCGAAGCATTGCGAGCGAAGCGAGCGCAGCGAAGGGCTGCAGTTCGACTCCAACTGTGTCCATGTCGACTGTGTCGACATTCGGCTCAAAAAACAGTGAAAAACTCATGTCGACCTAATTATTGTCGACCTAAAACCATGTCGACCTTGGCCCATGTCGACCTTAAGTCATGTCGACCTTGAGCCATGTCGACCTTTAACCCTGTCGACCTTGGGGACGGCCTAATGACTGTAGACCTAATTCTGTTCTGACCTAAGTCTGTTTTCACAGCAGAAGCGCTTCCGCGTAGCCAGGCGGATAGCGCTCGTTGTTTCTTGACTGCAGGGACCCCCCGCTGCCGCCGCCGCAAGCTTTATAAACACAGCCGCAGGACAGGTACACCCCCCCCACCCCCCCGGCACCGGGGCACCCCCAGCCCGACTCGCCTGGGGCGCTCCGGTGCCTTACACCGGCCCTGCCACCATCTGTCCCCTCTGTCCAGCAACTGTCCCCCCCTCTTCCAACATCTGTCCACCCTCTCTCTCTGCCCAGCATCTCTCCCTACATCTGTCCCACCCCTCTCTGCCCAGCATATGGCTGCCCGACTTCCTCTCTCTGGCCAGCATATGGCTGTCCGGCCCTTTCTCTGCCCAGCATCTGGCTTTCTCTCTTCTATCTATTTTCCTTGTACCCCATCTATCATTTCTATTCTCCATCCATTTTCCAACAACACCCGCTTTTCCCTTGTTCCCCTCACAACTGACTGTTCCTCTCACATTTACCGTTCTCACGGATCCCCTATTTTATTCCTCTTCTGCTTTCTTCACACCTTACTTCATTACTACTGTTTGTATTATGTGTATAAGGTACATTACTACTGTGGATTTTATGTGTAATGGGTGCTATTGTGGGCATTATATATAAGGGGCACTACTATTGTGGGTGTTTTCAGTGGCACCACTGTTGGCATTGTGTTTGAGGGGCACTACTTCTGTGGGCATTGTGTACATGAGCATAGGCGAATCTAGGGGGTGGTCTGGGGGTGCACCGGACCACCCATTTTGTAGCAGAGGGATTGGACTTTCCAACGAGACCAGCCCCGTGTCTCTAGTCCCCAGGGAACCGGAGATACTGCCATGCAAAGCTGAAACGTTTTCAGTATAGGATAACATTGGACCCGCTAATTCCGACCCCCACCCAGTTCAACGGCTGTCAGTTCCCCCTTCGGCATCACTGAAGCTCGAGGTTGATCTCCGTCGAACCCAAATCGCTGGGCCTTCAATCTGATACCAGGCTGGATCCATATGGGTTAATTGGTTCCAGGGATATTGAGGTTAAACCGTTTTTTCATTTCTTAAATGTAATTTCATGACTGTTTATGTTCTTTGAGGGCAGATTTCTCTGGAACCAAACAGCCCAGTTTCACGAGACCAAAATCATTTGAAGCCAACTCAAAAGTTCTTCAATATGATACTGGTCTCATGTAAATGGGTCAGTTGGTTCCGAAGATATAGCTTTTTGGTTAAAGGGGGGTAGGGAGAGCGGAGTGGTTGTCTCTCCCCCTCACACCAGAAAATGCATATTCCATATTCCCGGGTAAATCCCTGCATTTTCTGTTGTGAAAGTGGTATTATTTCACACAGCCGTGACCTGCAGTGCTCTGAATACAGCCGGGCAGCTCCCTGCTCTCCGCCCAGCTGTCAATGACTGTCATCCCTGCAGCATCTGCTCCAATTCTTCTCCCCGCTTTGACCTCAGCCCACCCCCCCTTTAATCATGTGGTGCCGGCGCCCGGCGTGCTCCCCCGACGTCACGCACAATAACAGCGTGCACAATATTTCAAATGTCCACTCGGCTAGAGGGTACACCAGGAGGGGAGTGGGAGCGTGCTCTGCGCTGCGCTCTGCTCCTCTCCTCTCCCCATAGAAGCAGCTGCACTGCTCTCCATCTCTCCCTGCAGCAGCAGCGAAGGCTCATATAAAAATTTACAGTAAGTGGCACTTTTGGGGGCATTGCTTAAGGGACGCTACAAGTGGCGGTATGTGGGGGCATTACGCATAATGTGTGGCTTAATGTGTAAGGGGCATTACGGTGTGCAGCATCATGTGTAAGGGGCATTATGTGTGCAGCATCATGTGTAAGGGGCATTATTTGTGCAGCATCATGTGTAAGGGACATTATGTGTGCAGCATCATGTGTAATGGGTACTATGGTGCGCGGCATCATGTGTAATGGGTACTATGGTGTGCGGTATCATGTGTAATGGGTACTATGGTGTGCAGCATCATGTGTAATGGGTACTATGGTGCCATCAAGCAAGAACCCCCTAGCAATGAGCACGTAGGTAAGCAGCACTTATGTGGCAAATATGTAATGGGCATTACAGTTTGTTATATAGTATGTAATGGGCATCATGATGTGTGGCACAATGTGTAATGGGCATTATGGTGTGTGGCCTTATGTGCAATTGGCATTACGGCGTGTGGCTTTATGTGTAATGGGTATTACGGAGTTTGCTAAAATGTGTAATGGGCATTACTGTGTATGGTCTAAAGTGTAATACCACACCCCTTTTTGTGATGCCACGCCTCCTTTCCATGAGGCCACACCCCATTTTTGCAGCGCAAAGGTCCCCCTACTATTATGTCTAGATCTGGGACCACCCATTACCATAATTCTAGATACGCCTATGTACATGAGGCACTACTGTGGGCTTTGTATACAAGTGACACTATTATGTGGTGTATTGTGTATCAGGGACACCATGTGTAATGTAATATAAATAAGATTGTGCTACTGTATGGTGCAATTAAATTGGGCTATGCCTATTCCTTATGATACCACACCCTTTATTTGTGAGCACTGTCCCTTTAGGAAAAGGAGGGTGCAAATATAGCGTTTGCAGGAGGGCGCCAGACACCCTAGCACCGGCCCTGCGGCCGCCAGCCGCTGGAGAGAGCCTGCTGCTTAATTCAGGATGCTTTCCTCCCGGACCCCACTGTCGGATTAAAGCAGCGCAGGTACTGTTCATTCTGAACCTGCATTGTCAGTGTGTACGTGCTTTGTCAGTGTGTTAGGGGTGCACCAGGATTTTTTGGGCTGGGGGGGGCTACATTTCTAGTTACGCCACTGTCTCTGTATCTCTCGCTGCTCCTGTCTCCCTACTGTTTCTGTTAACACCAAAAGCAATAATAAAACATTCTCTGCTGAGGAAAAGTACATATTCATTTCAGACATTCAGTCGGGTATAGGGGGTCCCCCTCCCTTGTAAGCCATGCATCCCTCCCTTAAAAAAAAACATATCTGTGATTTATTGAAACAGGGAAGGAAACATATTTCTACAACGCAGGGAGAACCTTATGCCTAAAATTAATTTTCCAAAGTGAGTCTATTATTTTTGGCATAAGACATATTCTATGACTATATACTAATATACAGTACATGTGTATACACATACTGTGCAGGCCCAGGGTGAAATAAGAGCATAACATATGCAAGTTAACTCCACAGCTAAGAACATTTTAATGAATAGTTGGAGCTTGTGCATAAAGAACATAACACTGCAACCAGTGTGCATAGTTACCTAATGGCCCGGTCATTGGGGACAGCCTTGCTGACAGTGAGTGGGTTTGTTTATGGCTGGACAGCACAATGCAATTCAGATGTCTGATTTGGTGCTGTTGCTTAAGGATTTCTGTGATATTGCCTCCGGGTCAATGCTTCTTGCCTTAAATGATTATACAGTTACTCAATATCTCTGATGGTTTGTCAGTGAAAAGGTCTGGTAAAAGCATTTGCATGCTGAATAAACTAAAGGTCCATACACACTGGGCAATTATGCCCAATTAGGCCCAGTGTGTATGGACAGCTATGATGGAGACAGTTTCTGGGCTCAGTACATACACACTAAGCAATTTTCATCCATCTAAGTGATCTACCCAGGGGTGAATGTGGGAGCGCGCATTAGTACTCATCTCTGGCCCATACACTCTGGACGGCTTTTGTGCTGAAAGCAGCTCAAACGACAAAACTGATCTGCTTTCAGCTCATACTTGCCTTCTTTTGAACACTAGTTTCAGGGAGATTATAGTTGGTAGTACAATTTTGCACAGCACCCCATTGAGGGGGCGTGTCATGCTCCACCCAAAGGGCGTGTCTAGTTCCATATATGGAGATATTGTGAAAAGAGTTTGCGAAAGTGGCACCTAGAATCGTTGGTGTGTACAGCTACATCTGAGAGGAATCTTTTAAAATGACTTATATTCAAATGTAGACGAGCCCCAAAGCAGTTAGTAAGAGATACTATACTTGGTAAAGTGCTGAGAAATGGTGCTGATGATTCATTATAAATGTATCTATCTCTCATTCCTTCTCCCCCCCCCCCCCCAAAAAAAAAAAATGTAACAGTGTAATGTAGGCATTGTGAAATGAATGAGATTGCTAAACTAATGAGGGAGATTGCTGCTATTTCAGGGAGTCTCCTGCAGAATGCAGGAGGATAGGCAACTATGTTTCAGCTGAAAATCACCCAGTGTGTCTGGGCCTTAAGCCTTTCCTAGCTACTCTCAAAGTACTGCTGATTTAACCATTTTTTTTAAAGTCATTCATTATAGTATGGGAACATCAGTGCTGTCAGTATTCTGTCAACATTACATAAATTAATTTTGGGAGAGTTACTGTTCCATTAATACATTTTTGAAGCTTTTTGCATCTGGCCTACTGTGTCCACTGGGATGGTATGAACAAGTCGGTTTAAATAAAAAAAAAATTTAAAACTTGTATCATCATTGTCAGTGTCAATCATGTTTAAGTCCACCTTTTGGTTGTGTCGACCTTCTGTCAATGTTGATCTAGTTTATGCTGACCATTTTTAGGCATCTAACTAGTTGTGGTTGATCATTAGCGGTCGACCAAGTCATCGTAGATCTAGACATCGCTGATCCTTTGACCGGATACACAATAATTGTACCCACGATTGTGGATTGTTTTCACACGACGAATAGGATACCCCCCAGACTCTAGAATCAGGACAAGTGTTTATTTTTTATCAAGTCAATTTGTGGAACTAAATAAAGGTCATCTTAAAGAAATAATAACACTTATTTGACAGTATAAGGTCACTCAGGAATGTCAACGTTAGACCTCTCTCCCAACATTGGCTCTTTGCATGCCATATTTTGTGCTTTAATGGATAAGATAAAATGGATCCAGGTTTAGAAGAGGGAATTAGTGTTATCTGTGTTTTCAAACTGTCTATCCTTTCTGGGATATGAAAGGAACTTTTCACTTAACTGTATATCAGTTTTGTAAATAACCAATTTAAACAATGTGTCAAATAAAAGACGAGGGCGGGGGAGCAGGGAACAACAAACACTGAGGTCCCGCTACAGTTTGTGCTTAGAAGCTCTTCAAACTGAAAACGGTTACAGAGTATTTATCAATTATACGATTCTAGTATTACATAGGCATATCAAAATGAAATGCATGTCCGCTATATAGACTGCACAAAGATTGTAGAAGCATGTTTGTGTACTACAGATATTTAGGGGAAAAATAAACATAAATACAATTCATTTTGTTTATAAAAAAGTAAATGAATTAAACATTTAAAAAGACACTAATTAGTTTTCATGTTATGGGTATTGTACTCCAGTAGCGGACAAAGTACGAAATGTCATTAAAGATAGCATTTGTTGAGCCATTGAGCATTTATTGTGTCAATTCATCACTGAACATCCAAGGATTAAATAAGGTTAATTTAATGGGTGGGCCATGGTAAAGACCACACGAAGATAAGGCGATGGCTTCGGAGAGTATACAGCAACACTGTTTTAGAATCCAGCTAAGCTTTAACCACGAGATGAGGAGCATCATACTGAGTTTCAACATGTGTCAAACTTTGGCTGCAATCAATGTGACAAGATTACTAATACTGGTGACTCTCTAATGTCCCATCTCTGTGTGTGGTTTGTAAAGGTTGGAGACAGGTCACTTTGTGTGAACTGAATTGTCTGCTATTCTAGTGTAGTGCTTCTTGTCCCCCTTTGGGAAGGAACAGGGCACTATGCGGTAAGAATAGGCCAGGGTGGCTCATAGGGCATCTGTAGCTCGCTATCAGTTGATAAACCCTGTCTGGAGAGAGACAAGCCTCGGCATCTTGTTATCTAGGGAGAAAGTGTTAATAGGTGATTATTTGGATAATGTGCTCTTCCCCTTTGCTTCACTGCTTGACATGTCTTACAAAAGCAGAAGATTAATGACAGACAATTAATAATGCGTGGCCCATTGTGGCTGTCTCCTTAGCAAACCTGCTGTAAAACATACCTTGTGTGAATCTCTTTCTAGTATGTGGCCACACATTTATAATTCAGAATTCTCACTGTCTATTGTGTCATTTGATGATATCGGTTGTCATATTTTACTGATAAGAAACCCCAAATCAACATGTCAGCTTCTTGGCAGCAATAAGTGTTATACAGGGACATAGATACACTGTTACCAAGGAAAGGAGGCCCAAGGAGACTTTAGGCCCTATTCAGACCCGTTCGCTGCTCTGCATATATTCGCTGCCTAGCAAGCGTGCTACCATGCCAGCGCATATGTATGCATACACATCTGCTCGCTGTGGCCGCATGGAGGAAAAATCATTCGATGGTCATTCACCATCGGATGATTTTTTCCTCCCTTCATAGGTAAAAATAAGTCTATACATACTTTTCATCATTCACTGGGATGGCCGGTATAGGGGCAAGTGTTGATGTCATGTGACATCAGCCACGATCCCCAAGCTGGCATGGACAAGTGCAGGTGTCTGTCTAGCGTGTCCATGGGCTTGCCCAATGTTTTTTTGGGCACACCTGTGAAACGCTGGGCAGACCTCAGGGATCGCCCCCTGACTGCCTCCTGCCTGCCCATCTTTGAGCAAATGCCCCAGCAAGTGTGAACCTCACCAAGGGTGCGCACTCCAGGGGCTTGCACATGTGTATATATGCAAACACAAACCCCCACCATCAGTCGGAGGAGCGGATTCAGACCACAGGTCGGAACAACCCCTTTTAAATCCTAAAGGGAAAAGCCTTTATTGGGGTGCTAAAAATGGGTCTTTGAGACTGACAGCAGCCTCACTAGATTTGTGGCAATGCACAGTGCCAGGTGTCCTTGAGAGACAGAGAGCAAGAGAGAGAGAGAGAGAGAGATTGGGGGATCATACTGTACATCGCACATGCTGTGTGATTCGTCCCACCTCTTACTGCATGCCTAGCAGTGTTTATTAATGCCATGGGGGTTTGTTTTGTGTGCAGCTTCTAAAGGCAGTGCCATCTATTTGTGGTGTTGCTAATCGGGCACAAGCTCTGTAAAGTTTTTCGTTTCCCTGAGCACAATACGTAAGCGGAACAAACAAAACCAAAAATGCAGTTTTTGTATATTTGACCACATTTTAGAGTGAGCACTTCCTATTGGGAGAGAGAGAGAGAGAGAGAGAGAGAGAGAGAGAGAGAGAGAGAGAGAGAGAGAGAGAGAGAGAGAGAGAGAGAGATTAATGGATACTCTTGTATTCTAGTGAAGTATTAACTACGGCACATATATATTGCAAAAGCGGTTAAATTACATGTCTACAAAGAGTTTTAACCTTTTTAAGACATTGTTGGTTGTTAATATGATCACATGGAACTTGACTCTAAAGAAATATTTCCATAAGCAGGTTGTGACTAACAGTCTTGGACAGAGTCAACGTTCCACAAGTAATACTATAGCAATAATGGACAAAGCGGTAGTTGCACAAGAACTTTCACATCAACACACAGATAGATTTATTACAGAGGTGGCAGAGTAAACACTTATTTTAGAGATGTTTAATATATGGTGTCTGATTTGGAAGAACTTGTTAGAAAGAACCAATAATATATTATTATTAAAAAAAACAGAACCAGAAGTAAGTTTCTGGACATATTCTAGAAGTAAGTTGAGAATGACCTCTGTGAAAGTCTGGAGTACAGTACATGAAAATGTTTCACTTAAAGGGAGAGACGTAATAGAATATATAAATGATATGGATATTAGTGTTTCTAGGATAGCAGATTGGGGGTCTACAGAAAACAAAAAAGTAATACGTATAAAGTAGAGATAATTAGTATGTAACAAGCACTAAAAGATGCAAAAAATCACATGTGGGCCATCATATTTTCAAGATGTAGAGTTAATTAACAGAAGTGGATGATAAAGTGCAAGGGTTATCCCTATTAGGGTTGATTTAAATTGAAATACTTCTATAAATGCACTAGTATAAATGTTCTTCTAATGGATGGATGACAGCAGAGCATTCATTCTAAAATATACACAGGGGGTGAGATTTAGTGAAATGTGATTTTTTTACAAAGTGCGATTTTGTTCAAAATCGCCCTATATCACCATTTTTAAAAATCGCACTTTTGCTGTGAATTCGCAAATTTAATGAGATGCGAATTTGCGGCAAAAAATTGCAATATGGTGCGATAATGTGCGATTTTTAGTCATGAAAATGTGCAATTTTTTTGTCATAAAAATGTGCGAATTTGATAAAAATGGGAAAAAAATGGCGTGAGGTCCCCCCTCCTGTGCATAACCAGTACAATACGTAAGCGGAACAAACAAAACCAAAAATGCAGTTTTTGTATATTTGACCACATTTTAGAGTGAGCACTTCCTATTGGGAGAGAGAGAGAGAGAGAGAGAGAGAGAGAGAGAGAGAGAGAGAGAGAGAGAGAGAGAGAGAGAGAGAGATTAATGGATACTCTTGTATTCTAGTGAAGTATTAACTACGGCACATATATATTGCAAAAGCGGTTAAATTACATGTCTACAAAGAGTTTTAACCTTTTTAAGACATTGTTGGTTGTTAATATGATCACATGGAACTTGACTCTAAAGAAATATTTCCATAAGCAGGTTGTGACTAACAGTCTTGGACAGAGTCAACGTTCCACAAGTAATACTATAGCAATAATGGACAAAGCGGTAGTTGCACAAGAACTTTCACATCAACACACAGATAGATTTATTACAGAGGTGGCAGAGTAAACACTTATTTTAGAGATGTTTAATATATGGTGTCTGATTTGGAAGAACTTGTTAGAAAGAACCAATAATATATTATTATTAAAAAAAACAGAACCAGAAGTAAGTTTCTGGACATATTCTAGAAGTAAGTTGAGAATGACCTCTGTGAAAGTCTGGAGTACAGTACATGAAAATGTTTCACTTAAAGGGAGAGACGTAATAGAATATATAAATGATATGGATATTAGTGTTTCTAGGATAGCAGATTGGGGGTCTACAGAAAACAAAAAAGTAATACGTATAAAGTAGAGATAATTAGTATGTAACAAGCACTAAAAGATGCAAAAAATCACATGTGGGCCATCATATTTTCAAGATGTAGAGTTAATTAACAGAAGTGGATGATAAAGTGCAAGGGTTATCCCTATTAGGGTTGATTTAAATTGAAATACTTCTATAAATGCACTAGTATAAATGTTCTTCTAATGGATGGATGACAGCAGAGCATTCATTCTAAAATATACACAGGGGGTGAGATTTAGTGAAATGTGATTTTTTTACAAAGTGCGATTTTGTTCAAAATCGCCCTATATCACCATTTTTAAAAATCGCACTTTTGCTGTGAATTCGCAAATTTAATGAGATGCGAATTTGCGGCAAAAAATTGCAATATGGTGCGATAATGTGCGATTTTTAGTCATGAAAATGTGCAATTTTTTTGTCATAAAAATGTGCGAATTTGATAAAAATGGGAAAAAAATGGCGTGAGGTCCCCCCTCCTGTGCATAACCAGCCCCGGGCTCATTGAGGGGACAAAAAGCGTAGGGGTCCCCCATATTTCTGAAATCAGCCCCGGACTCTTGGACCGGTCCTGGTTCCAAAAATCTGGGGGACAAAAAATCTGGGGGTCCCCCGTATTTTGAAACCAGCAGCGGACTCCAACAGCCCGCGGTATCATGCTACAGCCAGGGGACACTTTTTATGTAAGGTCCCCCAGCCGATACATGAGCACCGCGGCTGGTCAGCCTTGGACGGGGTACCTGGAGGAGTGGGGACCCCACCAATAAAGGCCCCCCCCCCCAGGCTTCCCCCGTCCAGGGCTGAAGCCTGGGGCTGTCACCGGCGTCCGTGGCCAGTGGACGCCAGCCTGATAGGGTTAATTCACACATTCCTAACATTGTTTTATGCTGGAGAACTACAAGTGCCAGCAGACCTCCCACGCATCCTGGGACTTGGAGAGCCACAAGTCCCAGCATGCGGGGCATTTATGGGCCCGCTGGGACTTGTAGTCCACCTGTAAAAAGAATGTTAAAAGAAAACACACACCGAGAAGTATAACTTTATTTCACACACATACACTCACCTTACTTTTACACATACAACATACTTCAAAATACAGGGGACCCCCAGATTTTTTGTCCCCCGTATTTTTGGAACCAGGACCGGTCCAAGAGTCTGGGGCTGGTTTCAGAAATAAGGGGGACCCCTACGCTTTTTGTCTCCCATATTTTTGGGACCAGGTCCGGCTCAATTAGCCCGGGGCTAGTTATACACAGGAGGGGGAACCTCATGACATTTTTTTATTTTATTTTTACTTTTACAAATATTTTAACAGAACCATACACAGATCTCAATGATCTGTGCATGGTTATGTCAAATTCTCCAGTCAGAACCTGGCCTATTTTTTGGTGATTTTTAGACATTTTTTGGGGGCGATTTCCAAATTCGCACCCCATTAAATTGGCGATTTCTATATTTTTCAATGGGAAAACATCTGGATGCAATTTGAGAAATCGCCACTTCTGAATGTGCGAAGTCCTGGCAAAAAGTGTGATTTTGCCACAATTCGCATCCCATTAAGTTGGCGATTTATGAAAATGTTGCGATTTCGGCCAATTTTTGCGAAAAAAACCCGCCAAAAACACAAAAATCACTCCCTATTAAATGTCACCCACTGTTTCTTATAATTTAGGCACATTAGTTGAAAAAAGTTAATCTGCAGTCAGCCAATCAAAGCTGCTATCTTGTTTTGGCACCTGTCATAGCTGCTGTCATCAACATCATCAGTGTGCATCTACACAAGTTATCAGGTATATGTACATGATATAGTACTGTTAAGATCCCATAGGATCCTGCTACCAGGTTGCAGGATCTTATGTTAGACACTGGTACACACCATCATTGGATATCTCTCATGTATGAAGGCCTTCGCCATTTTCTGTGACCCATTTACTTCCTAAATTGTTTATTTGCTACTGTGAAGTATTTTATGTCACCTTGGATATTTTATTGCTCTGTGTGAGCTCATTTGTTTCTTTTTTTTTTTCCAGAAATTCTCTTTAGCATATTAGCTGCTTTTATAGTATTGCACTATTTGTGTTCTATCTTTCTTCTATATGCACAAAAAACTAAATGTATTGGAGAGAGATAATTGGTTCTATTCAATTAGAGTCAGATCCATTCCGACATGCATTTGTCAGAATGTATCCCACTAGCCCTATTCAATGAGCGGCCAAATCTGACACTCTCGGATTTGGCAGTTCCTGGTGTCCCTTACTTCTGCTTCTGTGTTCTGTGAGGGAGCCGCACTCGGGAGCACTCCCAGATGCTGTCCAGGGAGCACTGCCGGGATAGAGGAACCTGGGTAGGGAGGTCACCCATCAGAGAAGACCGTGGCTCTAGCTGCCCCCACCGATAAGCACTCTCTCTTCCACCCTCGCCCAGCTCCCCTGTCTGATCTCCTCAATCAACTTTTTTTAAAGTCAGATTGAGATTGTAGGAAAGTGGGCTAAAACCTGTCAGATTTGTCCACGTTTCCGAACTCTTCCCAGCTTCCCAGTACTTAAAGCAGGTGAGTGCTGTGGAACTTCTAAGACCTCACCTCCATACTTTCCCTTGAAGCATACTTCCCTATTTTGCTGCCCCCTGTACTCTGTTGTGGGCGGCAAAAGGGAGACCTCCAGAGAAAGCAGGGGACTCGCCCACTTTCCCAGGGGGCTGGGAGAACCACAGGATTTTTGGGCGCCGCCCTGTCATTCCGGAATGTTAGGTAAGTATGCCTTAAGGGGTTGGAAAGTGGGTATTGGTGGCAGTATGGGGGGACAGTAGGTTGATGTTTTGCCTAGGGTGCTGAGAAGCCTTACCCCGGCCCTGTATAAAGGAGTTGGGGTAAAAGAAATGCAGATATGTTAAATAGACAGAAGAGTTATTGGACAATCGTGGTACACAGAGAGACATGTTCTATTTAAAAGAAGCAATTTCTAATTTCCTTTGACTTACGGAAGCTCCTTCTACTCATCAGTTTTGGTTGCACATTTTTTTCACAATCCCTACCTGGGCCTAAATTCATACCTCCCAAATTTTCCTTTGACATTTGCACACTGCCAATGATTGGATGCAAAATTAAGGGATATGATCTTGCTGTTGGGGGCGTGGCCTTTCAGGGTGCATGGACTCATGGGTAATACCATGACCGCAAGCCATGCCCCTGTATTTTATTAATTTCATCCAGGAGGACACCTCATCTATTAACTGTTGCTCTGCTCAATGGGTAGGTATGTGAACTTATTATGCCCTGATTTCTTTCTGGTGATACCGCCACAAGATTTCTACAAAGATTAGTTTAAAGGCAAAAACTCCTGTGGTTTTGCTGTAAAACTAATCGCCACTTTAAATCTTGTGGATATATCGCCAGAGTTGCGACAGCGAATGAAATTCTAGGCTTTTTCCTATAAGCCATGGTCTGTCCCCCCCATGACAGAAGACCCTGGCCATTGCTGATGGTGCTTATATGTGTGTCTTAGTTACTAGTTAAGAAAATTAAGAAGGAAATTTGTGAAACAAGAACTGAAGTAGCTGGGGGAGATACTGTGCCAAGGCTCATTCATTTAAATGAGATGACATTTTCTAAAGCACGGGGAAAACATATTTAATTTCCCTCTGTTATACGCTTCACACACTTGTCCATTAAAATTCTCTTTTCATGTGGTCCTAAACCTCATTCCAACTATGTAACTACAGTAGACAGAAGTATACCCTCAATGGGGCCCTAATTTAGCTGAAAGGTGCCTTATAAAACATGTAAATAACACCACTTATAGTTTAAAACGCTACAATTCTATAGTCTGGAGGTCTCCTTCCTAATAAACAGATCTCCATGCTTGTGAGATTCAGTGCCAAATTATTAATAGTTTAATTCCTCCCAGAGCTTATTAAAATACTATTTGTATTTTGTTGTAAGAAACCTAAGATAAATAGATGTAGTTTTACTATTTTTAAGAGACAGTGAAACAGACTGTATGCTCACAGGCAGGGCCAAATTCAGCCTTGGGGAGGCCCTGGACACTTAGGTCAACAGGGGGGCAACGGGGTGTAAATTAGATTGTGCATACCTCCCAACAAGACCCATTCAAGAACAGAGAATATACTGTCTACCTGGACTTCCCTCTTAATTTATGATTAGCGTCACCTGTTTTGAACTATTTATTTGATAAGAAAGATGTTTTACCACAGGTAATTGCAACCCTTAATTAAATAGGAAGTCCAGGTAGAGAGCATTGTGTTCCTCCTGGAATGTATCATTTTGGGAGGCATGGATTGTGAATATTAAATTTAAACCAATGGTGCATATTGAAGGTAAACTAATATTGTAATAATGCCTGGGTAAGGTTTCTAGCTCCACATTATTGAGAGACAACTATTTTATAAAGTATTCTTGTAGTAACACAAAGACAATTGAAACAACCTTAAAATACACATTGAAAAATATATAACCTAATTTGTCACATGCAAGAATAGCAGTAACCACTGTACTATGTACACATTGGTACAGGACTCAGGAGGGGATACATACGGATGAACGGCAGTCAGGAGTCAGTTTTTATGTAAAAAACTTTCTAATTTATTTAAAAAAAAGGAAAAAATACTTTTAACATACCAAGTGAAGCTGTCAGTGCAAACAATCCCGACGTTTCGATCCCAATCCAGGATCCTTCTCAAGGGAGAGTCAACAGGGTTAACACCAATGGAGGTTGAAAAAGAGCCAGCAGTCCTGAGGTCCTTCTGTGACAGCACACAGAGACCTGTCATTATTAATATTATACATCTGCAGGAGGACCAGGTACTCATGAGAGGAGGGCGGCCGAACTGCCGGAGCAGAGAGGAGGGTAGCCGGCCTGCTGGAGTAGCAGTAAAGAGGAGGGCGGCGGGCCTGCAGGACGAAGCCGAAGACGCTAGATGGTGACATTATCTCCCGAGTGTCAGGCAGACTGCAGTGTGGCGGGCGACGGGCGGCATGGGCGGTACGGTACTGGAGGCTTTTTTTAGATAACTGAATTCCGGGAGAATCCCGGAATCTGGGAGACTGGAAAAGCCTCCTGGAAGGTTGCCACCAAAAACGGGAGAATCCCAGAAATCCGGGAGAGGTGGCAACCCTAGCAGCAAGTATTATGAACCACTTTAGTATCCTGTTTCAACATTAGTCAGATGGTAGGGCTTGTCCAGATAGTGCCCTAAATTTACATTATGGGGTTTATTTACTAAGATGGGAATACTATTGAAGATCGGATGTTGCTATGGGCAACAAATCATATATATTATAAATATACTTCTTATTTATTTAGCCCATCTTCAATAGAACTCAAATCTTAGTAAATAAATCCCTATGACAAAATCTGTCCCCATTTTATATTATGTCACATTACAGCGTTGACCTCAGTACATATTATGCCACACTGTAGTGCCTCCACTTCATATCATGCCACATTATGGTGCCCCAGTTTATATTATATTAAATTATAATGCCATAAAGTTCATTTTAAACCAAATTATTATGAACCGGTCCATGGGAGTAAATAGATATTGTGTATGCCATAAGGCAAAAGTTTGCAAGGGCCTCTATGTACCATCCAATGGTGGAAAATTGGACCCCATAGCAATTTGGGCCCATAGTAATGGCATAAGCTGCACCTATGATAGCTATGCATTTGAAAGGATGGGTACAAGTTTCCTATTACTCCAGGTCTTATCCACCCTTATATTAAAGGTGTCAGACACAGGTCTTTGCAGATTGTTGAACATGGAATTGCGTAGCCACAGCCTGGTCATTGTGCCCATGCTTAACCCTGTCCACTGCCAAAAGTGACTTCAATGAGTTTCATATCGAGACCATCCTATGCTTTATATGTTTCATATCTAGACCATGAAGCATAGGATGGTCTAGATATGAAGGATCAAATTTACATCAAGAGGATGGGTGTGTGTGTTTGTGTGTATGTGTGTGTTTGTATGTGTCATTCACGTGGGGGAAAAAATGCAAATTGGGTACTGGTATTCATTTGGATGTTACGTTTACATGTGCCTCCAACCTAAACATTGTTGCAGACCAGTGGCGTAACTACTAATTTTGTGCCCCCCCCCCCCGCTACCCCTGCCTGCCGTGCCCCCACCAAGTAAAGCTAACCCCACATGTAAAGTTAATCGCCCCCCCAACCATGCCTTACCCCTCCGTGTGCAGTGTACCCTTCCAGTCTTGTCTGCGGTTCAGGTGCTGTTCGTACTCCTCTCCTCCTGGCTCCTGCTGCTATTGAAAACTGACTATCACAAAATGGCTGCCCATAATAGCAGACCATTTTTAAGGATGCTAGAGGAGGCCACCACCTCCTCTAGCATCTTCAAAAGCTGTCTGCTGTATGGGGGCAGACATTTTTAGAAGGTCAGTTTTCAATAGCATCAGGAGCCAAGAGGAGAGCTGGGACCGCAGACAAGTAAATCTGCTGTGCCGGCCAGAGAGGCGACAGGTCCCGGCAGCAGCATAACAATAGCCCCACAGACCCCCAGTGCCCATACTTTATCAGTGCCTCCCCGCTACCGCGGGGTCTACAGTGTTATAGTTACGCTATTGTTGCATACCAAATATACCCTTATGACAATTGCCTCTTTCAGCAGGATAATGCTCACTGCCAAACTGCAAAAATTGTAGAGGAATGATTTAGTGAACACGACAAAAAACTCTTTGTCAAAGTGTTGATTTGGCTTCCAAATGTCCCAGCCTCAATCCAATCAAGTATCTGTAGGATGTGCTGGAAACACAAGTCTGAACCATCTCGGCACCACATTACGGCTTGATGGTAAAGTCTTGGTGCCAGATACCAAGGGACACCTTCAGAGGTGACATCACAAAGGGGACCTACACAAATATTATACCGGTGGTTTTATGGCTGATCTGTGTATATTAACACTTGGTTTATATTTGAACTCTTTGCACTCCACCAAAAGCTAAAAAGAATGTTTTTGGTGCAATTGCCTTTTAAGGAAAACATTAACGTGGACCTTTCTATTACAGGACTGGAAATAAACACGCAGATGGAAATCTTTTCTAAGAGTGAGGGTTTATCTCAGTGCTATTGGTAGACTGGAAATATTACCCCATGGTTTGACAATTCCTATGAGCCTATTCTATATATATATTGTAAGCTACAGTTTTGCATTCCATTTCATTTAAGCTATATATATATATATATATATATATATATATATATTTAAAAATACTTAAATAATAAACTATTATTTTATGAGGTCACACTATGACATTGGGGGTTTTTCTTATAAGAATAAATAAATATCCCAATTATTCTCTCATTTCTGGACATCCTTTTATGACATGATTTAAATAAGGAAATTATACCCCGATGCCCTATAATTTGCCTTACTATGGCCTACAGCTGTTGAATAGAACGTTCCTGAAGTTTATTTTTAACATAAAACTATTTTTAATTAGACAGCAAATCACTGTGTATGCAGTATACATATAATCAGTTGTATTGTGTAAGTGTGTTCCAAATACAGAAAATATTTTAAGGGGGAAAGAAAAAGTCTAGAAAACAATTCAACATCATAATACTGATAGTATTTCCAGTTGTATGAGGGTTTTTGTTTTTTTTGTAAGTACTACAGAGGGAATTTTTACAGCTCTACACTCTCCAGAGAATTTGATATGGAGAGATCAAGAATTTGCAAAAATGCTAGTAAATATTTCTGCCTGGAGGTACTTCTACATTTGTTTTTTCTTTCTGTCCAAGAAACCGTACATGTGGTTAACATATAACAAAGAATAATGCATCTATTTTAATTTTAAGAACTGCTAAGGCCATTAAATGTTTTTTTTTTTTAACACAAAGTGTTTTTATACACTGAAATTTGATTTTTGTTTTTCCTTATAGCAGATTTCCTCTGTCCCCCAGAAAGATAAAATTCTGGTTTTGCAGGTTGCAGTCTCCCAATTATAGAAGCTGCCAATTGGCCTGTTTATGGCATTTACCCACAATGCACTTTGCATTATGAAACAAAGAGTTAATATAGCATACATCTAGTTTATAAGGGCTTTGCACACATATCCCCTGCTAATTGTCTATTAGTACAAATAGGCAGCTAAAATAACATCAAGAGATAGCTTAGTAAGTCTGCCTTCCTTATTTTGACTTGACTTAAAGAATGGATTGATGCAAATGTTTCTGGACATTTCTATACAGTGCAAGGAGCAAACGTTTGGTCTGTATATTTTGAGGGTCAGTTACTTAAGATAAGTTCAAAGTAGCAACTCCTTTAATCCCATTTATGTAATTCCTTCAAGTCTCTGTTAAATGTGCTCTTTATTCAGACAGTGTCTCCTCTGACTCACTTGTTGTGGCTCGCTGATTTAAAAACCCTCATTTGTCACATTTATTAAACCAGGTTCTCCCCCACCGATGCCTTCTGCTGATGTCTTATTTGAAATATATTAATGCCAATTAATTTTTTGGAGCGGAAATAAAAACAAGATGTTTTTAATGCAAAACAGTTTTGATTTATGATCCTCAACTGCCCTTTCTTTTCTTTTTTTGATATACTGCCTTTAGTTCTGGGCTAATTGCATTAATCTTTAGCTTCATGGAGTTATTTTCTTCTTTTGTTTACTACATATTTGTAGCCAGTTTTTTATTTTATTTTGTGTCTACAATATTTGACTTTGCCTACTGCGACACTGTCCTAACTTGATTGTGCATGCAGTTTGTTGTGTACAATTGTCTCTCTTTTGCTGTGTCTAACGTTAATCTATCTATCTATCTATCTATCTATCTATCTATATATATATATATATATATATATAAACAAAAATATATTTATCTTATCCCATATTAAAAACTCTAGAGTATAAACTATCTCACACAGTAAGGTTTTATAAAACCTATAAATATATGTCAGTGACTAAGATGTATACTTGAGTCATAATAAGTACATATTTTAGCAAATTTTAGATTAGATTAACACTTATGTCACATACATTTGCAACTCTTCCTTTCTCTTGCATTATATATACCAGGGTATTGCTCACAAAACTAAAGTAACCTATTTCACAACTGCGGACTAAGGGTATAATTATACCCATATGTTTATAGCAATAAAATCATTAATGCAAGTAAAAACAAAGGTTTTTCAAGAAAAGGACGCCTATAGACATTCAGGAAATCAGGGGTGAATATAAAACTATATTTAAGGGCTATTCTTGTTCTTTAAGTATTAGCTTTCTACTAAATGTATCAATATGTATCTGCCAAAGTTGGTTTCAAAATGGTAATGTACCGCAAGTCTCCAGAGAGCTCAAACTATTAATCTGCAAGTTATAAGTACAAACAGTAGAAGAAGCTTCTCAGTAAGAGAATAACTGAAGGTCAGTATTTTCAGTTACTTCCAGGAAGCAAAAAAAAAACGTGTGCACAACAGAAGACGTTACAGGCACAGATGTGGAAGCTAAACATGGCGGCAATATATTGTAAATTACAACTTTGTTTATAATTCTGAAAGTGTTGGGTTGAAAATATGGCTTGGGTTGTATAAAATATTGTCAATAATATTATTTGCTGCTAAGTGAATACGGCAGCAAATGAATCAAGTTAACTTTCGTCTTCAAAGGAATTGCTTGAAAATAAAATGCATGAATGGTATCTTTGTGTTAATATTTACTAGGTCACGATTCTGTAATATATTGTTAGAACTGGAACATTCTTTTAAAAATTATATAATATTAGGAACATTTCTACAATAAACCTCATTGTGTTCTTCCACCCTGCAGAAACTTTCTGAATGTTTTCACTTTTGCAAACTTGAAATTTTACACACACACACACACACACACACACACACACACACGTGCACACACACACACACACATGAAAACCTTACATACAGACATAAGCAAAGGAATTCATTTATATATAAAACTGACTCCGTAAACGGCTTTTTGGAGCAGGCCTAGTAGCGCCTCTGAAATTTTAACCCCACATTTAATGATGCGTTAATATGCCTTAGTTTCGCTATAACTGTGGATAGAAGTAAGGCCTTGGTTTAGTTGAGTAATGCCAGGTGACCTCATCTCTTTTTAAATACAGATGAAGAAAAATAGTGAAGAGTGTCAGTAGATGTAATGCAAAGACACGCAGAGTTTAACCCTTAAGTGCTCCCTGGGTGGCTCTTAGTGAGTTGGTTGGTTGTGTGTGCACAGCATAACATACCAAAATTAGTGCCCACAATAAAAATGTTACACTAAAAATCCATATATGTAACTATGACAGTTGCACCTGCGTAAGTCTGGAGAGGTGAAACAGGGCCGACAAGGGACCTGCAAATAGTGCCCTAGTACATTCAGTAAGAATTGCGACTGCGGCAGAGCCACATGGAAACATATAGGTGCCTGTCAATAGCCTGCGGCTGGTGCAAATAAAGACTGATATTCATTTCACCAACATTCTAAGGCTATGTACACATTAGAACAATGGGATACGATGAGATATTGTATACAATTTACCTTGTACTCCTGGATATTTTATGATCTTATGTACATACTGTACAATGTGACATAAGATCATAAGATCATAAGATCATAATATGTGCAGAGCATCATCCAATATCTTACCATTAAGCCTGCATTCAGAAGTATCATACAATGTCTCATAAGATGCACAGGAGTGTGCATCTTTTGACACATCGTGTGTACACATTATACAATATCGTACTGAGCTGAACTAGATCACAACAATCATGCACAATATTGCATAATGTGTGTGGGCCCTAAAGCTTTTTTCTTTGTTCATGTCTATGATATGATTTGGTGGCCGAATTTTACAATGCTTTATTACAGTTGGTTGGCACATCAAACTTAGTAGCGAATGTGCATTCACTAGCAAAAATAAATGTTAAACTTTATTGTTAATTGCAGCTGGGTGTAAGTAGGGTGGAAGTCTGGTACATATTCTATTGTGTGCAGTGCTGGATGTATCTTGACATGACTTGAAATAAGCACATCTGTGCAAATCTGTGCAAATATTCAATTTTTACTTGAAATATTTAAGAGATTCTTTTTTGGGGGAAGCATAAGCATCCAGCTCACCATAAACTCCCGTATGCAGGCCTATCGCATTAGACCATGTTACCCCATGCAGACTAAAGTTTCTTTAGACACAATGATATTTCAACATCACAATTTAAAATATTCTCAAATGACCGTTTAACTAATGCTGGCATGGGGGTTTAACACCCACCCTGTACTTTTTGTCACATGAACTACAATGTGTTCTGACCCCTGCTGGTAGCAAAGTTGTTACTAAATTGATATCCTTCAAATTAAGAAAAATATATCCCCACTGCTGCTAAATTGATGGAATGATTCTTGTGTTGTTTATTTACTACATTAAGAAAATGTATTTTCACGACTGCCAAGAAAAGTCAAGTTTCCTTTACTCGTACTAGCATGTGTTACCACCACTGCCAGATTGGATCAAACTAGATTCATTTAAAAGTGACATGTTTGGTGTCTCTGTTCCTGGGCTTAATTGCTTTGTTTCCTAATTTGCCAATGAGCAGTTCAAAAAAGTATTGTTTGATAAATCATGCAGGAAAACCTCACTTTTAGGGCAAAATATAGTGATGTGCCTAACCCTATAATCTCTTTAGTGCAGGAATTCCTTTATCCCTATGGAATTTACATGACAAATGTTCTAACCCTTGTAGAACCTCATTTAACTTTATTTGAAATTTCCGGTGTGTCTATATTCTACAGCGTTACAAAATAAGTAGGATAAGAAGAATGAGCACGTGTCTTCTAATACTAATAAATAATTATAATAAACTGTCACTGTTCTTCTATTTACTATACAGTTTAATACTGTGCCTGAGACACTGATGTGTAGGTTATAACCTGTATAAATAACAGTAAGGTAGATTGTTCTATAATAAATCATGTATGTCATAATTATGAAAGTTTTATAAATAATCATTAAACGGTTGTTGTAGAACTGAGGTAAGCAGAGACATATGAATTAAAAACTTTATTTGTTTGTCATTTTGGGAAATAGCGAAATTGCTAATTTAAGGATCATTAGAATTCCCTTTAAATCACGCCAACAATCTATAAACTACGCGCCCTCCAACTACATTCCACGTCTTCCTAAAATGTGTGTGGAGTTGTGAGTTGGTGCGATGGTGGGAGAGAGGAAACCGGAATGTAGGCACTTGTGTGAGGTGATGGATACCAGAGAGAACTCGACATGTCCTTGTTGTCTTGTACAACTGCTGCCAGCTGATTTTGGTGAGGTGCCCCTCTCTGGTGTTCTATGTCGTCTCATGCAGCAAGTGCAGATACCTTATCTGTTAAAGGCATTGGGTCTCCCTATAGCAGTACAACCGGAAACATGGCTAAAAGCCAGATGATATGAGAGTTCTGTCAGATCTATGCAAATCTACATGACATGTTTTGCTATGCTAAACCCTTGCTTAATAGCATCCAATGTCAATGTTAACTGGGGGATCAAAGACATTCACGCCATACAGGTTAAATAAAGCTGTAAAACAATAAGCCCAGGTGACTGACTTATATCTAATGTCTACTGATGAGACATCTTAATAAATAAGTTAATTCCTTGCACAGAATCTCCTCTGTATATTACATAAAGGTTTAATTATACTCTATAAGACTCCACCTTTTCCCTTTGTTTATATTAGATTAAATCAAATTGCAATTTGAGATCACTGCTTGATTTTGACACTAAAGGTGCCAATACACTTTTCTGATTTGGGCCGATTTCACCCGATCCTATGGATGGGACTGAGAAATCGGGTCAAACTGGATGTGTTTGACGTCCCTCTCGGGTCCGATGCACAATCCTCTGTGCATCGGACCTAAGCCCTGCTACCCATCCGACCTCCAGCTAAGCCCCCCCCGGCAGCCAGGAGCAGGGTTGCATGTGAAAGGGATGTATCGCATGTGATCCTGCCGCCCGGGAAGGTCCCGGGTGGCTCAAAGAGGTCAGATGGCCAATACACTGCTGCGATACATTGCAGTAGTATGTGGGCACCTTTAGCAATCTGATCTGGATATATTATTACAGTTATAGAAGCGTACTGTGTACATGTGTACATTCAGCTATTCATTTGTGCATGTCTATATCCAAATATAGTTCTGAACAGAAATAACATGACTAGGAGTAGACCTGGGGTGATAGTAGCTCTTTCCTATTGGACAGAACTCGAGTAGTTTACAACCTATAGAAGAAATATTTAATGTAATAAACAGAATTCAATGGTACAAGTTGAGTATCACATCCAAATATCTGTTATTTTTTCTAAAAACCTACTGGGGACATCTGTAACTGACACTACTGGGGACATGATATGTAACTGGCACTACTAAGGGCATCTGTAACTGGTACTACTGGGGACATGATATGTAACTGGAACTACTGGGGACATGATATGTAACTGGCACTACTGGGACATCTGTAACTGGCACTACTGGGGACATGATATGTAACTGGCACTACTAAGGGCATCTGTAACTGGTACTACTGGGGACATGATATGTAACTGGAACTACTGGGGACATCTGTAACTGGCACTACTGGGGACATGATATGTAACTGGCACTACTGGGACATCTGTAACTGGCACTACTGGGGACATGATATGTAACTGGCACTACTAAGGGCATCTGTAACTGGTACTACTGGGGACATGATATGTAACTGGAACTACTGGGGACATCTGTAACTGGCACTACTGGAGACATGATATGTAACTGGCACTACTGGGGACATGATATGTAACTGGCACTACTGGAGACATGATATGTAACTGGCACTACTGGGGACATGATATGTAACTGGCACTACTGGAGACATGATATGTAACTGGCTCTACTGGGTACATCTGTAACTGGCACTAAATATGTTCAAGAAAATGATTGCTTGGCATTCAAATTCAGTGCCTGAGATAGGACACAAACTTTGTTTCATGTTTTAAAACCTTGTTTCATGCGCAAATAAAATACACTGCTCAAAAAAATAAAGGAAATACTAACATAACACATCCTAAATCTGAATTAATGAAATATTCTTATTAAATACTTTGTTCTTTAAATAGTTGACTGTGCTGACAACAAAATCACAAAAACATTATCAATGGAAATCAAAGTGATTAACCTATGGAGGTCTGGATTTGGAGTCACACTCAAAATTAAAGTGGAAAACACACTACAGGCTGATCCAACTTTGATGTAATGTCCTTAAAACAAGTCAAAATGAGGCTCAGTAGTGTTTGTGGACTCCACATGCCTGTATGACCTCCCTAAAACGCCTGGGCATGCTCCTGATGAGGTGGCGGATGGAATCTTGAGGGATCTCCTCCCAGACCTGGACTAAAGCATCCGCCAACTCCTAAACAGTCTGTGGTGCAACCTGCCGTTGGTGGATGGAGCAAGACATGATGTCCCAGATGTGCTCAATTGGATTCAGGTCTGGGGAACGGGCAGGCCAGTCCATAGCATCAATGCCATCAATGCCTTTGTCGTGCAGGAACTGCTGACACACTCCAGCCACATGAGGTCTAGCATTGTCTTGCATTAGGAGGAACCCAGGGCCAACCGCACCAGCATATGGTCTCACAAGGGGTCTGAGGATCTCATCTCGATACCTAATAGCAGTCAGGCTACCTCTGGCGAGCACATGGAGGGCTGTGCGGCCCCCCAAAGAAATGCCACCCCACACCATTACAGACCCACTGCCAACCCGTCATGCTGGAGGATTTTACAGCAGAACATTCTCCTTGGTGTCTCTATACTCTGTCACATCTGTCACATGCTCAGTGTGAACCTTCTTTCATCTGTGAAGAGCACAGGGCGCAAGTGGCGATTTTGCCCATCTTGGTGTTCTCTGGCAAATGCCAAACGTCCTGCACAGTGTTGGGCTGTAAGCACAACCCCCACTTGTGGATGTTGGGCCCTCTTACCACCCTCATGGAGTTTCTGACCATTTGAGTTGACACATGCACATTTTTGGCCTGCTGCAGGTCATTTTGCAGGGCTCTGGCAGTGCTTCTCCTATTCCTCCTTGCACAAAGGCGGAGATAGTGGTCCTGCTGCTGGGTTGTTGCCATCCGACGGCCTCCTCCATGTCTCCTGGTAGTGCCTCCATGCTCTGAACACTACGCTGACAGACACAACAAGCCACTTGTGTAGGTTGTAGACTCCATCTCATGCTATCACTAGAGTGAAAGCACCTCCAGCTTTCAAAAGTAACCAAAACATCAGCCAGAAAGCATAGGAGCTGAGAAGTGGTCTGTGGTCACCACCTGCAGAGCAACTCCTTTATTGGGGGTGTCTTGCTAATTGCCTGTAATTTCCACCTGTTGTCTATTCCATTTGCACAACAGCATGCAAAATTGATTGTCAATCAGTGTTGCTTCCTGACAGTTTAATTTCACAGAAGTGTGATTGACTGTGTTTTTTTTTTAGCAGTATATATTTCTGGGTATTTCATGTGTTTGATGCGCTTATACAACAGTGATGGCAAACCTTGACACTCCAGCTGTTCTTGAACTACACATCCCAGCATGCCCATCTATTATTTTCTAGAAGGTGCTAAATAAATACGTAGATTCTGATTGATTGCTATGGACGAAATCCCATCTTCAATAGACCTCTCATCTTAGTAAATTTACCGCATAGTGTATAATATTCACTGGATGTAAGATAATATAGTAAGGTCACTAGTAGTATTGGAGTAGTATTGGGAGCAGTGGTAGCAAATATACATATTCTTAATTTATACCAGGTGTTCGCCAAACAAAGTTCTGCTAAATACGTAGCCAAAGCTGCACATTCTTATTACAGTCCTGTACATGTTCGATCTGTATCCCTTTCCACCGGATTGTATCCTATTTTTTTTTATATAAAACTGTCATGTTATAATGAATGATATTCCATGTGCCTTTGGTATTTCCATTATTTCATCTAGGAACACCTTTTATTCTTAGGAAGAGTACACACCTAAATGACAGTGGAACCCAGCAAAGCAACGATGTAAAGTAACAATATATCACATAGCCATACACAGCACAGCACAATGCATTGTGCATTGTGCAGCAACATAGTATATCCTTACATGCTTCATAGAACAACAATGCATTGTCTATGGAGTTATCCATCTGAAGGTGCAGATCATTCAATGGGACAGTGCGACCACCCAATTATCAAATAAATTAATTTTTGTAGATTTGAGGCTATACATTTGGGGGTTATTCTGGTTTATTCACAAGGCTGCTCTGCTTTAGGTGAGTACATTCCATTGAATTAGTGGGCAGAGGGGAGGAGGCAGTCAATGGCTCTGTGGTATCAGAATCAGCTTTATTGGCCAGGTATACTTGCATATACTAGGAATTCAATTTGGATTGCTGTGCAATATCCAGGGTGGGAACATATATTTACTGATTAAGGAAAACACGGACATGGGGAACATATATTTACTGAGCTGTACAGCACCCAGGCACAGGGCCAGATTTGCCACTAGGACCTGCTGGCAATACCTTTTACCAAAGACTTTTGCTTTTTAGAACTGTATTCCTTTAAAAGAAGCGCCCATTAATCAATTGTGTGTTTTGCATTGTTAATTGTACTAGACCATTGTCATATCACTACATACCTACCGTCATCCATATATGTTTTGCCTTTATTTGCATGTACAGTTACACGGAGTAATTAGAAGATAAAAACTGAAATAGGCCGGAGATTATGGTGTGGCTGAGAGACATTTTAAATTGTAGCGAGTTCCAATAGCTGTTTGTAGACACGCCTAATTGGCATTGTTAGACACACCCAATGGGCAGTGTTAGACATGCCCAATAGGTGGTGCTAGGCACACCCCTTTGACGTTGCATTCCATAATAAAATGTGCTGTGCATGCCTAAGTTGGAAATACAGCGGAAATACAGGTACGTGGACATTTATAAACATATCCAAGTAAGTGCTGTATTATTCATATTAAATATATAGTGTTCCAATAATGATGGAATCAAGCATACCTTTTGAAGCAGCATGTATTGGGGTCAGTCCTATTTGTAGAGGATAAGGTACTTGTTTCCTAGCACGGCCACAACGATCATAATCGCGGTCATCGGGGGGTAAAATCGGGGCCATCGCGGGCATCGCATGCGCAAAAAAATCGGGTGTGATGGGCCAGACGCGATGCCCACGATTTCCCCATAGAGAACAATGTTAAATGCCTCAATTTACCCGCGATGACCACGATTTCCCATAGGAAACAATGTGAAATGGCTCAATTTACCCAAATTATCATAGGAACAATGGTAAATGGGCCAAAAACCCCCCTGAACATTGAAATGTCCCCCCAAAAGTAGTTTACGCCACCACGTGATCAACGTGAACCCGAAGCGTGGCGAGCGCAGCGAGCCCGCGAGGGGCGGCGGTACGCGTCCTCCGACCTTTTCATACCCCTACTATCCACTAGGGCGTGGAGTGAGAATAGAATAGTGTGGCGAGCGCAGCGAGTCACCGAGCCCGAAGTGTGGCGAGCAGACGCGGATACCTGTGAAGCCTGCGAAGGGACGCGTTTACCTGTGAAGGTATCCGCGTCCCCTCGCGGGGCTCGCTGCGCTCGCCACGCTTCGGGCTCGGTGGCTCGCTGCGCTCGCCACACTATTCTATTCTCAATCCACGCCCTAGTGGATAGTGGGGGTATAAAAAAGGTCGGAGGACGCGTAACGCCGCCCCTTGCGGACTCGCTGCGCTCGCCACGCTTCGGGTTCACGTTCATCGCGGGGTGGCGTGAACTACTTTTGGGGGGACATTTCACTGGTCAGGGGGGTTTTTTGGGCTTTCTGGCCCATTTACCATTCTTCCCTATGATGATTTGGGTAAATTGACCCATTTAACATTGTTTCCTATGGGAAATCGGGGTCATCGCGGGTAAATTGAGGCATTTAACATTGTTCCCTATGGGGAAATCGCGGCCATCGCGGGTGGACCATTTAAGCATTTTTAGCCGCACACGACGCGACCGACCCGATTTTTCACTGTTTTCAATGCATTTCAATGGAAAAATCGGGGGCATCGCGTCGGCCGCGTCGCAGGCCACTAAAATTACCCCCGATGGCCAAGATTTGTGGCCGTGCTAGGAAACAAGTACCGAGGATAATTTTTGAGTGTGAATTATCACGGCACTGGGCACCCTTTACTATGGACGGCATTCGCCTAAAAGCACTTGCATCTCCATAGGGTTGCAAGCAATTTCAAACAAGGGTGCCGGCGTTTATACATATTGGAATGACATTTATACTGCACCTCGCACTGTTCGGAGCTAATAGGATCGATCCCCATGTGTCAATAAAATCGACCCCTATGTGTCAATAAAAAGCAGAAGATATCTGCTGTCTGTTGTATCATTAAGGTCTATGTGATCTTTTTCATGGCACAGTAGCAATTTTCTCTATCAATAATGCCCATGAGCCTTACAGGCAGCAATTTCCCCATAGCAAATAAGCAAAGCTTAAATGCTGGTCTATATAACTGAATGTAAAACACTTTAGCCTGACATACACAAGCAGTAAAAAGCGATTTAAGTATGAAAGCAGCATTTCCTAGCAGATAAAAATGTTCATTAAAAAAATCCACACTGGTTTTTTTTCAGAGTATTCATAAAACATAGAACTAAGTTGTTGTTTAAAAAAAAAAAAAAAAAAAAGGTGTGACAACATGGAAAGAAGTGGGCACAGCTCAGAGTGTAATGGCATTTTAATGTGAATGACATATATTTTGTCTGATAGGATGATTTAAAACTATCAATTTTAATTACATAGGTTTGGCAGATGGTATACTTTCCACAAATGCTTTCCTTGCCTATTTCTTATGTATAACGACAGGCCATATTAGAGTGTTCCCTAAATATATTTTTGATTAAAACTACATCTAGAAACAAATTCTATTTTCAGTATAAACAATTTTATGATCTGCGCATGGTATGGAGATCTCTGTCATAGCGCATGTTTCTCGCTCTAACAGAACACTGATTGATAGAATATCTTAATATAAATAACAAATTGGTTAAAGTTACAAAACAGTTACGCAATTTTTCTGATACAAATAAAGGTGTATATCTATCTATCTATCTATCTATCTATCTATATATAGTTTTATATCTTAGGTTTGTTTAAATATCTGTTTAGTATTACTTTTATTACTTTTATTTAAGCAGCTACAAATGAACACACTGACTGTGCATTTTATTTGTATATATTTTGTTCATCTGTTAAACCTGGTGAGTGTTTGGGTTTTACTTAATAGAGACACTTCACAGGGGTCGATACATAATTCAGCATTCTTCTGAAGCAGGGATAACTGCTCTGAATGACAGCTGTCCCCATGATCAGTTACACTGCTGCTTCAGTGGTAGTGTACTTACCGGTGCTGAATCTGATCTGTGTACCTGCATGACCTCAGTATCCCTCCACCCCGGTCCAATCCCACTGTTGGACAACAAATACTTCATGCACATATGTGAATCCCAGTCATACTAAGCAGTGATAAGTTTTACTGCTACAGAATCTGTGGTGATCGGAATAGCAGGGACAGCTGATCTTCAGAGTTTTACTATCCACTGCTGCTACTTGAAGTGAGCAAGATTACTGTCCACGGCAGTGTTTTATGACTAGACCCCATAGGTAAAAATGATGCCAGAGTCATAACTCTCAGAGGTAATGGAGTCTCCTTCCTCCAGGCTCCAAGCCCTGAAGGGGCAACTGCATGTACTGCAGCACCTGTGTGGTTCACAGCGGGATCCAAGTGTGACCAGTTTTCTTCAAACGGAGTTCCGCAATGCACCCACTGCTGCAGCATACAAGGTGCAGGGAGGGAAGCTGCTATGAGGCCCGGAGCTGACAGAGGCCCACCTTCCGAGCTGACAGAAGCCCACCTTCCCTGTCAAAGTAACATGTGCTATACACACTTCTCCCCTTTGGGTGGTACAGAGGGGCCCTTACAAATGTTTGCTATGGGGGTACCGTGTTGGATCATTACAAGTACCCCTGACTTATATTATTCTTCTGTAATATAACCCATTCTTGAGTCAAGAAATAAGTAGTATATATACAAGCCATGGTGAGAAGAAAATGGTAAAAGAGGATATATACACATATACAAACTAAGGAATGACGTAGCACATTAAAACAAGCCAATGACTGGAAAAGTAGTGTAGTCATAGAAGCCAAGTACTAGAGAAGTAGCACATTAATGCAAGCCAATGATTGGAAAATGTATATGTCTACGTGCCAAGGACTAAAGGAGCAGCAGCACGTGGATATGTCCAAACTTTAGAGAAGTAACATGTGAATACAAACCAATTGCTATTAAAGAAACAACAAATGAATAGAATATATGGACTGGAGTAGTAGCATATTACTACAAACTAAGGGCTGGGGAAGAAGCAGCACATGAATACAAGCTAATGAATGGACAAATACTTTATGATTAGAAGCCAAGAACTAGAGATGTAGCACATTAATACAAGCCAAAGGTTAGAGAAGAAGCTACACCTTAATACATGCAAAGGGCTGGAGAAATAGCACAGGACCATAAGCTATGGACTAGAAAAGTAGTATACAAATATATAAAAAGAAGCCAAGGTCTGTATAAGTAGCACATTCATACAAGCCCAGGACTGGAAAGTAGCAAAGGAATAGAAGCCAAGGATTGGAGAAGTAGCACAAAATATAAGCCAAGAACTGGGAATGTAACATAGGAAAAGGAGCCAAGGACTGGAGAAGCAGCACATTATTACAAGCCAACTACTGGAATAGTAGCATATGGATGTAAGCCAAGTACTGGCATATTAGTATATGACTAATGCCAGGGACTAGAGGAATAGAAGCACAACAATATATCCAAGATTTGGAGAAGTAGAATGAATAGAAGTAAATTGCTATTGAAGCAGAAAAAGCACATGAATAGAAAATATGGACTGGAGGATTAGCGCATTAATACAAGCCAGAGGCTGGGAAAAAGTGCATAGGAATAAAAGTCAAGGCCTGGCAAAAAGTAGAACACAAGCACAAGAGAAGTAGCACATTACTAAAAGCCAAGAACAGGAGAAGAAGCAGCACTTGAATATAATCCAAATAGAAGAAAACACATGAATACTAGTTAAATTCTAGTGAAGAAACAGCACATGAATAGAAGATAAGGACTGGAGAAGTAACACATTAATACATGGCAACAGTGTCGGACTGGGGAATAAAGGGCCCATGGGGAAAATACAGTGATAGGGCCCCTGGTTGGTGGCATGTCCAGCCACCACAGAAACTTGTCTAACATAAGAGAATACTCTGGGCCCCTTGATAAGTAAATATAGTACATACTGTTGTACAAGCATGCATGATAATGTACCAGATTAATACCAGAAATGCACTGTAGAAAATATACCATAGCCCTACGCAGCATAATGCATAACTCAGGTGCATAGTCTGGAACTTGATCCCTAGAATGGAAGGTGAGCCTACCTAGGGTTTCTCCTGTGCCCCTATAGGCCAGTCCGGCCCTGCATGGCAATGAAGTAGCACCACATGAACACACAAGCCAAGGACTTGAAGTGTAGTACATTAAAACCAAGGACTAATGGAAAAGCAGAACATGGAGACAATTCAAGATCTGTATTAGGTTTTAAGTATTAAAATGGCAATACACCTAAACATTTTTTGGCCGGCCTGGTTGATTGCAACTAAAATCTGGTAATAGGGGTGCAAATGGCCATTCTAAATTTAGCTTTTGCTAAATTTAGCAAAATTATAACTACCGGCAGGACAATGCAGCCCCGCACTTTGAATCCTGCCCCGCGATGTGCCCACAATATTTTAAAAGTTTGAATGCTTTGTCACATGCGGAATAATAGCACACTCTTGGCTACCCACCTGGCTACACAGCTTAGTTGCAACGCCAGGCATGGGCCTCCCATTTTTTGGGTTGCAATGGCCACCTTGTGCCCCCCTGAATGGTTCGGGACAATGCCTTGAAAATGCTGCATTGCCACCCTCATAATCACCAGTTACTGCCCCTGTTGCCCCATCTCCACCCCATCAGTACTTCTCCACCTCCCGCTGCTACTTAGACATGTGCAGAATAGATTCCCAAAAATCATGATCTGTAATTTTCGGGAAAATGCATGCCCCCCACAAGTAATCATTTGCTCCGAAACACTGCATAACAGACAATAATGGTCAATCAGACAAATTGGTTAAATTCAGTTGACCGTTTTTGACAGTTTTCTAACATTTTGGAGCAAATTGTCAATCTTCATTTGCTCCCATATGTTACCAGATTTTTTTTCCAATCAACCAGATCAAGTGGCCTCTACTGGTGACTGGCAGTACTTCACCTAATAAAAATGAGGAGTAGTTAGTCTTTTTTATATATGTCTTTTTTTATATGCAGAGTCTTTCAAACAGGACACATCTCCAGAAGGCAAGAACTGCATTTTGAATAATCCTAGACTCTGTACGAAGTACATTTGTTAATTTCTTAATCCAGCATTGACAGAACACTCTATTTGAAAATTCACCCAGATTTTAGATAAAACGGCTCAACGGGTCCTTTTAAAAAAAAAACAAAAAAAAACATGGAGCTGTCAATCAATTCTTTAATCTTTTAAAGGCATAACAATCTGAAACAAATAAGAGGCATCTACATTGACACTACAATTGAAAGATACGTTTTAAAATGACAGTGTACCTCTGAATTCTCACAAGAACCTAAACAAAATCATCCCTTTGTAGACCCAGTCTACCAAACGAAAGTCGTTGGAACTAATAGTTGTGTCATCTGTGAACCCCTGATGAAGTCCCATGTAGTTACGAAACGCGTTGGTAACTTTCGTTTGCTACTCTGAAATATTAATAACACACCATTGAACCTTTTAACAGTCTGGATAAACCACCTGTATTGTGCGGAATAAGAGACTTTTATAATAAATGTATATGAATTTTGCACTTTATTTTGCTTGTTTTATAATTCACTACAAGGCTATGTTGATCTAATTACTAAGGTCAACAAAAGGGTGCCATCTTACAATTGCTATATATATATATATATATATATATATATATATATATATATATACATACACATAAGTGGGAGGAAAGAAGGCACTTCAGAGGGTCTTGTATAAATTCTTTATAAAAAGTGCAAAAAGTGAGCCAACGCCCCTTTGTCAAGGCAATACTATGTGATAATGAATTTTATTATCACCTAATATTGCCTTGACAAAGGGGCGTGCCAGCTCCAAAATGTTGGCTCAATTTTTGCACTTTTTATAAAAAATTTATACAAGACCCTCTGTAGTGCCTTCTTTCCTCCACTTATACGCTGATTACTGGTAGGTACTGAGGGCAATTGCCTATAAGGGAGAGTGCAAGATTGTTATATATATATATATACACATATATATATATATATATATATATATATATATATATATATACAAATTGCTTAATAAAAAGCGGGGGGCACTTACCAAGGCAGCTAAGTCAGCAATTTATTCAACATCCATATGTGCAAGTCAACGTTTCAACCCTCATGTCTGGTGTTCACCCACTACTTGTCCGGTGCTTCTATGGATATGCACTTTATTGTCTTGACAAAGGCCTCATGAGGGTTCAAACATCGACTTGCACATATGGATGTTGAATAAATTGCTGACTTAGCTGCCTTGGTGAGTGCCCCCACTTTTTATTAAGCAATTTGGATCTACATTTGGGCATCCTATTTGGATGTCTTTTGCTGTGCACCCCGATTCTTCATTGCACTGGGATGTGAGTGCAGATCTACTTGGATACATATATATATATATATATATATATATATATATATATATATATATATATATATATATATTTAACCATGATACATGTCTTTTACTGTTATTTTAGCATTAGTTTTTTTTACTAAGTTTACATTTATGTGTGTCTCATTCTCTATAACATCTGTTGTTTATATACTAATTTTGCAGAAAACTAATTTTGCAGAAAAAAACGATTCATGTACAAGTAATCTTTGACGTCACCTCACTCTATTTAATCTGTATAAAGTGTGTATTTTTTATATCTCAATTATATTCCAATAAGTAGATATACATATTGTATACAAATGGCAAAGGGAGATATTGCTGAGACAAACATGTTATTGTGGCACAAACACCTGAATAGGCCCAATAGATACCAATACTGACCAGCAGGACATGAGAGCAGCTAACATAGGGGTTATATGTTACTGGCATTTTTGCACTTATTGTATGCATCAGGGCACATTCAATTGACTGAGTCAGAGCAGAGACTGGGGGGAAAAAGAAAAGATGTATCTGTTGTCAAGGACTACATTATTATCTGTGAAGTTTGAGAAAACAAAGGACAGATCATCAATCTACATTTGTACTTGTGCTTTGATCCAATTTAACCCCTATAGGGATTGATGAGGGAAGAACTAGGCCTCAAACTGCAAAATGACCCTTTCGTAAAAATTCAGTTGAACGAGAAGAACATAAAGAAATGTATTCCTAGTAACAGCACAGCTTAGTTACTGTAAACAGAGTGCTGTTAACTCATTATATGCCAATATACATTAATGGTGAACAGAGGCCATGGTCCCCCCAGCAATAAAGCTCGAATATGTTATAGTGTGTGCCGCGTGCCTGACACAAAACACTTGCGATAGCCTTTTCTTCCTCAAAAAGGATCCTTATAAGCCATCGCTGTGTCTGGTTTTAAGGCTTGCCGCACATCATATATCATAAGAAGGATAAACAGGGTCTTTCTTTTTTTATTATTTAAAATGATTTCATTACATGAGGAGAAGGGGGATTTCATAATTTGTAACAGGTGTTTTCTTCTTGCAAGGCACAGAGTGGAAAGAAACGATAGGCAATTTGTTTTTGGGGTCGTATTCAATTGTTGATACCAAGCCACAACGTGACATTTCATGAAACGCAGATACTGGTCTGGGTATAATAACACGGGTATGTGGTGACCCAGCTGCCTTATCCGTGCGCTGGTCGGTGATGTCATCTTCTTGCACCACATTTATAATGATGCTCTTCATACAGGATTTTACGATGAGTGAGGCTCACAGTGTCTGTACTACCAGTATATTGTGTGTAAAATAACCAGTACGCTCATTTAACACACTTGTGTGAACACACACATGGAATGACTGTTATTTTTTATGTTAATGTCCTTGTCTAAGAACATGTATTTTATATGGAACAATATGTTCATAAAATGAATTTTCCAGTAAACTGCTAATTATTTGCTTATGCAATCTTCAAATGTGCATCACAAAAGCATGCTGTACATTAAATATACTTTGATCACAGGCACCATTTATTTTCTTTGAAATGGATAATCTTTATAATGGGATCTCAAATTCCTGGCCATGCCTGACATTTTGTTCTGGTAATGCTGACATCTGACATGACATATATGTTATTTAGCTTTGTTAATGCCATCACTTCTGCTTAAAAATCCTACAGCATCATTTCAGTACTTTATAACCCATCCTTTTGAGTAATATTACATATGAATATTTAAGCAGAATCATCTTTAGAAGTACAAAACAGGAAACATGCTATACATTGATCAGGACAGCTCTACACCACAATTTGCTTATTATTCATATTCTTCCCTCGTTAATGTAAGGTAATATAGGGGGTTGTTTACTAAAACTTTAAAGTTTACCAAAAAGTGGTTCCATGTTCACTTCCATACAACTATTAGCAAAATCACTCTCTTTGGGTACCAGCCAATTAGCTCCCAGCTGCCATGTACCAGGATGTGTTTGAAAATGTCAGTGTCTTGCTAGTTAGAACTTTGGGCCAGATGCACGAAGCTTCAAAAGTGATATAATGGAGAGTGATAAACAGCCAGCCAATCAGCTCCTACCTGACGTGTTACAGCCTTTGTTTGAAAAACATCAGGTAGGAGCTGATTGGCTGGCTGTTTATCACTCTCCATTTTATCACTTTTGAAGCTTAGCGCATCTGGCCCTCCATCTCTCTCCACTTTCTCTCAAACCCTTATTACATAGACCCCTAATTCATAATTTATCCTTTCTCAAAAATTCTTCTGAGCCAGACCTCCTAATCATTACCGAAAATATTAATATCATATTAGCTAAAGATACATAGTTACTAGTGCCAAGTTAGTGGTAAAGTCTGTACCAATCACCTTTCTCCTGATAGTGTTACTCAACACAGGCTTCTATGTGCTACATCTACTGTTTTTAATTAATAAGATACCACTATACCACGATTTTACAACATTTACTAATTAAAGTAAATGAAGAGTTTTTTATTAAGAAAGATCAAGACACGCAAAACGTAAATAAATCAGACATTTGTTTGTCTAACTTAAAATAGTTTTATAAATGGTATATGAAGTGGTTTTGGGGGCTTCATATCTGGATTTTGGACATTGTTAATAGAAACACCACAATGTCGGCAATTTAAGTTTTGTAAATCTGTACTTTTAAGATATGACTATAAAAATTAAGCTTCTCATTAAAAACGCAATGCTAATGAATGCCCTGGTATATATTATTGATAGCTATCTTAATATGTATGGCTGCTTTAGACCACTCTGTCTCCCTGGCTAAAGCTTATTTCAAAATGTTGCCTACACCTTTCAACCTAGAAGCAAATTTGAAAGTATTCCCCAAAGTTTGAATGTACAATTGTGTTACTTGTTTGTTGTAGTCATAATGAGGATCCTCTCCTCTCTGCATTATTCTCAATAATAATATAATTTCACCATTTTAATTTGTGCCACAGTATATATGTAAATGATTAGCATTAATGAATACCATTTAAATTAAAGATAATAATAATTATAATAATTATTATTATTATTAATAATAATAATAATATACACATTAAAAAATCAGCAGACCTGAAAACTAATTTCAGGTCTACCATAAAGGTTAAAGTTAACATGGTTAGTATTTGTCATACTTAGTTGTAAGTTTAGTAATAACATTAGGATGAAGTTGAGAAAACTTTCAATTTGAATGTAACATTTGAAATCTGTCATAAAAAAGATGTATTCGTCTGCATTAAACAGGTTAATCACCATTTTTAAATAAAATGTTTCATATACCCCATACACACCAAACCATCCCCGCCGACACCGATATTGGTGGCGGAGGGGACCTGGCGGGGTGTTGGCATCGGCAAGTGCATACACATTTGCCGATGCTGGCGGGCAAGGGAACGTTGGTGGAGGGCGACAGGGGGAGCAATGGCCATGGCTGGCGTTATTGAGGACCCCATCATTTGTACATGTTCAGATGAGGGAGGGCGTTGTTAACGATGCCTGGGAATGTGCATTGATAAAGACATTCAGTGTACATGCTTCTGGATATAGTAAAATAAATCACTCAGAAGGGTCCTCCTGCATGATATCTTTTACTATTTTGCCTAGTTTGTATGGGGCTTTTGTCTTACCAAAGGTTGAGAAAGAGGATAATTGGGCCCTGTTAAGGTATCCATTCACTTGGGCAATATACAAGAGATTTGGTCACATTTTATGCAAAGCATCTAAATCACATGTATTTGACAGCAGGTCTGATGCAATGCGCGGTCCCATGCACATAACACCGGCTGC
>NC_139217.1:338049832-338109832 GCF_055691185.1 Crinia signifera
TTTTTTTTTTTTTTTTTAAACATTTTATTGCAAGAGAAAACCAGCAAGTACAATGACAAAAACGTAAAATACAGTATACAGTATATAGTCAATAAGTGAGAAGAGTTCTATGTTTTTATGATCATTTGGATAGTGGATTGCAAGGGGATGCATTACTACAGAGATTTGTCTACCACTACCCTATACTCATGAACATGTAAAGCAATGTGACATTGAACCCTAATGTATGGAGAGATCAATACAAATAGTGTGTGTGTGTGTGTGTGTGTGTGTGTGTGTGTGTGTGTGTGTGTGTGTGTGTGTGTGTGTGTGTCTATATATAGATAGATATATAGATATTTCAAAATATAACATAAATATGAAATGGACTCATTTGATACCATATTGGTGGAGTTAGATAATAACACTTTACAGGGACAGCACCATAGTCTAGGCCAGAGGTTCCCAATCTTTTTCTAATCACGGCACCCTAGAGTATCAGAATTTTTCCACGGCACCCCTAGGCCCCAAAAAATATGTATCAAATTAAGTAGATTGTGTTTATATGTGCTGCTTAGGTTCAGTTATGTGGTAACGGCCAGGATTTGTTTCTGATTGTACACATTTTATGATTGGCAGCCACTAGCACTGGTTTTGTCCAGAAATAATTGATCATAATTAATTTGAATTGGTCCTGGTCCACCAACCCGAGGCACCCCTGCAAGTGTCCCGAGGCACCCCAGGGAGCCTAGTCGTACAGTTTGGGAACCACTGGTCTAAGCCATCTATGATACAGAGGGAAGCAATTTAAGTCTTTCCACTCAGTGAACACATTATTCATGCCTAAGTCCTGCATATAAATATTTATTTATTTTATTTATTTACAGTTTCTTATATAGTGCAGCGTATTCCGTTGCGCTTTACAATTGGAAACAACAGTGATTAAACAAACTGGGTAGAAACAAACCGACATAGAGGTAGGAGGGCCCTGCTCGCTAGCTTACAATCTATAGGATTGCATTTCTGAAACACATTTGTGTTCATTTTAAATGTTAAAAGCAAAGATTCCAGAGTCTGTCTGAAGCTGCCCATACATTAGAACAATATCTGGCCGATCTGCAGGATTTTGCCGGGTTGTGCGATCGATTGTGTGCACATCGCGAGGTATATTGGTATGATGCACAGTCCCGTGGGTCGAGTGGTCGCTCCACTGAGCATACATGCTGCATGTATGATCAGTCTGCTTTGCTTGCGGTTGTAAGCAGATCCTGTGTGTTTTTTTAGCACATATGATCGCTTGTTCGGTCAGTCATATGACCTGCATACGATCTGCATCATATGCAGGTCATTCTAATGTATGGCCAGCTTAAGCAATGAGTTCCGGTGTCTCCCTGCCCACTCCCTTGTGACATAACCAAGACCTTAGTATTGAAGCTACTTGGCTCATTTCACTGAATTCTAAGCTGCAAGACTTAATGAAAGCTAGTGCTGTATATATGTGCAATTAGAGATAGATGAATTTGTGCTGGTGATGTGTAGTACATAGGATGGCCCGCATACAAAAATCATATATATGCATTTGGGATGCAGCTTTTTATTCACACTGATTCAGCAGCTGTGGGCACCATCATATAGCATTCAGACAATCTAACATACATATAAACATGTCACTGCTGACCCTGGTTGAGACTTTATATTGTATTACTTTATTATTTTATATATATATACATACAAGATGAGGATCTGCGCAACGTCACAATATCATATATGTGAATCCGTCTTTTCTGATGTAGTGCTGCTCACTTCCACGAGGCTTTGTCACGGCCTCAGTGTATGGAACATGTAACAAGAAAAAGAAGGAGCGCACACATGAGCATAATAATGACCAGTATTTACTGAAAAAGTGTAGGCTCACATACAATTCATGCAAATTCGACCTTAAGTCATGTCGACCTTGGCACATGTCGACCTTAAGTCAGGTCGACCTTCCTGCCAGTCGACCTAGTGGGGTCGACCTAATGACTGTAGACCTAAGTTCATTCTGACAGATGTACCGATTCCCAACAGATAGTAACACAGCAAATAGGCCCCCCAGATAATAATACAGCACATACTGTCAGGGCCGGTGCAAAAATGTTGGGCACCCTAGGCATATAAACACAAATGCGCCCCCCCCCCCTTGGTGCCCAGGAGGGGGGGGTTGGGCAGGCAGCGGGCACCGTGCTCCAGGGGGGTGTGGGCGCAGATTGCCGCTGTACGGGGGGGTGGCAGTGGCTGCAGCAACCAAGCAGGGTGGGGGCAGTGGCGGGTGCCACCGGTTGATTAACTCCAGGGGCCACCCGCCAAACAAGAGCTGCCGCTGACCAGGGGAAAGGGGTGGGGGCAGTGGCAACCAAGCAGGGTGGGGGCATCTGAGCAGATTAATTCCAGGGGGGGCGGAGTATGCTCACCTGCTCACTCCTGGCCTGGTACTTTCCTTCCGGGAGGCGCTGCTGCTGCTGGCATGTTGGAAGACTGCAGGCAGCTCACTACTCCCCTCCAGTGGACGGCACCCTAGGCAAGCCTAAAACTGCCTAGTGGAGGCGCCGGCCCTGCATACTGTAAGTCCCCCCACTGAGATAATAGCACAGCACATAGGTCTCCCCCACATATAATACAGCACATGATAAGTCCCCACCCAGATAATAATACAGAACATAGATCGCCTCCCCCCACATATAATACAGCATATAACCCATCCCACCAACCCCCACAAAATAAATCCAAATAAATAATACAGCACAGGGTCAGTCAACCACCACCAGTTTGCAGAAAGAAGGCCAAAGGGATTGAGTAAATTTTTTCCTGCACAAGGGACCAGACCACCAGCTGAAAAAATCCCAGCACAGCAGCCGCTGCATGTTCAAAGCAACAGCAGGCAGCCGCCAGCCAGGAAAGCAGCGAGGGAGACTTAAGCCACGAAGAGCCAGTCACTGCCTGACCTGTTGGTGCTCAGTACTGTAGTAGCAGCGCTGGGTCTGGGCTTTCAGTGTGGGGTGGCTCTGGCTGGCTTTAGGACCCTGTGTTGAGTGTAGATGGTGCGGCACCGGCAGTAGGGGTAGTCATTATATATATATATATATATATAGGAGACAGAACTGTACGCACGTGCGAATGACCCTAATGGAGGAGGACCGGATTATATCCTGCCATATATGCTGCTAAGTATTTTTACTTTTTTTGCACGGCCTCCTCTTTTTGAAAATTTGTCACTATGCACTTTATTATGCCAATATAAAAGTATTTTTTCACACCAAACCTGATGTCGCTGGCGTACAGTTCTGTCTCCTACATTACTCCATATATCTGGGCCGAGCACTTGGCTGAAAAAAAAATATATATATATATATATATATATATATATATATATATATAGAAGTGAGTGTCTAGTGACACAGAGGGGGCGGCACTCAAATGGATTTAAAAAATGAATGAAACACAGAACCACAATGTAGTGATCTAACGTTTCGGCAACCAAATGCCTTTATCAAAGACACAGACTGACAAACAAAGACACTTACTTATAGTATAGGTCACTCGAGGACCAGCTGGTACAGTCATAATGTCCTCAGATATTTTTGGTCAGTTAAAAGACGTTCCAGGGCATCCTTTCATTCAGCCCATGCGGAAAGATGGTTTTCAGTTTGAAGATCCACCGGGCTTCAGATTGCAACAGCCGGGTGTCTCTATCGCCACCTCGAAGTTGCGCCGGTACATGCTGTATAATTATGTGTTTCAGGTCATTCATGGAGTGGTCCATCTCTGCAAAGTGCCTGGCTACTGGATGTTCTGACACCTTTCCTTTTGTCTTGTTGTTTATTGCGGCCTTGATGGTGGACCGATGCATAGCTGCCCGTTCTTTAAAGGGTCTGATGGTTTTTCCCACGTATCCCTTTTCGCACGGGCAGGTTAAGAGATATACTACATATGCCGTAGTGCATGTGACCACTTCATGGATCTTGAAAGTTCCAGGTGCTGATTTAATTGTAAATGAGGGGCCTGTTTTCATATGCTGGCAGGTCGTACATTGAATGCATTTATAGCACCCAGGTGCTTTTGTTAGAAATGTACTTCCACTCTTCATTTGTTTGGTACTTGCAGCATACCCGGTAATGTCCGTATGGACCACCATATCTTTGATATTTTTGCTTCTGGTGAAACAGATCATGGGTCTCTTGTTTTTAAAGCATGGAAGTCCTTTATCAGTACTGACTATGGGCCATAATGCCCGGGTGGCCCTGGGTATGACTGGGCTAGTAGTAGAGTACTTGCTGGTCCAAGTGATGACTTTGTCGGTGGCACGTGGTTGTCCTTCCAAGAGGATTTGTCTGGGTATCTTGAGTACTTCCAGTTTCTGGCGTTCCAATATTTTGCGGTCATAGCCCCTGCTACTGAATCTCTGAATTACTTTGTCCAGTGCATCTTCCACCATCCCAGGGTCACTAGTGATCGGACACCCACGCACGAGTTTTTGCTGTGATGTGAAATAAATTACTTTGATTTTTTCAACAAATCTGCCAGTGCCGCCATTTCTCCTATCTACGTGTACATTTGAATCGGAAGGCACGACAGCACATACCTGCAAGTGAAGAGTGCCGGTCCGTTACCACTTTATATATATATATATATATATATATATATAGAGTCCAGAATATCGGCACTCACCCCTTGTAGATATGACTTAGCCCCGGGTGCCTTCTTCGGCAGGCAGGTTGAATAGCAATAATTAAATAGCGGCACTCTCGGGAATTAACAACACAGACACAAGCAATGTGCTTAACGTTTCAAATCGTGTTAGGATTTTTTATCAGAAGCAACTTGGTGAGTATACAAAAACAAAATAAATACCTGATCCAAGACAGTGCACAGCCGGTCAATCACGACTGCTACTTCCGCCGGCGTCCACGTGTACAACTCGGTACTTACCGGTGACGTCACCAGCGTCCATCAGCTGCTAGGCGACGGGTATGTCACATGACCTCCTATTGCCTGCAACTAGGTTGCCTGGCAACATCCCAGTATACCAGAACTACGTAGTAGCCGGCGTCCATCAGTTGCCGGGAGACCAGTGTCTAAAATAAACAAAATATGTGTAAATACATATACAACACATAATGAACAGTTCCTGCTTAAGAAAAATGACACACAATAAATAAACATAGGAATTAGAAAATTTGGAAAGCAATAATACATCATAAGAGTTTCAAAAAATAGAGTTTATCTATTTCACTATCTCCCTAATATTGCATGGGAGAAAAACTTTTAAATATCCACACTAAACTGATAGAAAATGAGTAGTCACCATAGACATTTAGAAAAAACAGTTGAGATTGAGCTGCTCATTTAAGCCATGTGGACTGACTGTATCTAACGTATATATCCACCGAGCTTCCCTCTGAAGGAGGATTCTTGCTCGGTCTCCACCCCTAGGGTTGACTGGCACACCATCAATGATCTTATATCTAATTGAAGCAGGGTTATGTTTCATAAGGCGAAAATGCCTTGCTACAGGCTGTTCCGTATCTTTGCCCTCTGCTGCTAGCCTAATGGCACTTCTGTGTTGGGCCATTCTTTCCTTCAGTTTACAAGTGGTTTTACCCACATAGGCAAGGCCGCAGGGGCATTTTATAAGATATATGACATAGGTGGAGTTGCACGAATATACCTGTTTAATTTTATAGATTTTACCTGATCGGGGATGGGAAAATGTGTCGCCTGTCTCTAAAAAGTTACAGGTGGCACATCCCAGACAACGATAGTTGCCTGGTTTTTTTGTGAGAAAATGGGCTGTCGGTTCCTTTTTTGCTTTCATGGGCCCGGTTTTAACAAGCCAATCCCTAATACTTTTATTCTTGCGATAGCAAGGGACAAGTGTAGTGTCCTTGAGAAGGGGAAGTTCCGGATCCATGTTGACCACTGGCCATAGTCTTTTAGCTCTGCCCATCACCTTCCTGTTAGAGTCCGAAAAATCTGTCACAAAGATCATTTTGTCCTCCATGTTTTTCTTAGGTTGAGTAATTCGAAAATTTTCTTTGGGTATGTTCATAACCCTATCAACTGCTTTACTGATGGTACTTTTATCATAGCCACGCTCCAAAAATCTGTCAGACATTGCTTGGATTTGGACAGCCTCATCTTCCAAGTCACTACAGATCCTTCGTACTCTGCAGAGCTGAGAAAATGGTAAAGATTGCTTAAGTGGCTCTGGATGAGCACTGGATGCAAGGAGCAGTGAATTCCCGTCAGTGGGTTTAGAGAACATGGAGGTGTTGATAAGTCCATCTTTGATCTTGACCTTGACGTCCAAGAATGATATTTCACTAGCACTATGATTGGATGTAAACTTAATGTCTCTATCCTGAGAGTTGATAAGTTGCATAATGCTTTCGAACTCAATTGCCGTGCCCCTCCAAATGACAAAAATATCGTCTATGAAACGCTTGAAGAAGACACATTTGGAGGTGAAGTCAGTGTTGCTAAAGAAAAGGTCCTGTTCAATCTGGAACATAAAGCAATTTGCGTATGTCGGTGCTACGCAAGCCCCCATCGCCACTCCCCTTACTTGTATAAAGAATTCTTCCTGAAATATGAAGTAATTCCTTATAAGTACTAGTTCCAATAATTTCAAAAACAGTTCCACATTAGGGCCTTGATAGATGACATTATCAGTTATGAGTCTTCTGGTAGCAAGCAACCCCCTGTCATGGGGTATGCTTGTATACAGGCTCACAATATCGATTGTACAGAGTAAATACTCCCCTTCAGTTAGATTCATCTTCGCAAGTTCATTTAAGAACATTGTCGTATCCCTCAAATACGTTTTCTCAACCTGTATCACCGGCTGTAGGTATGCATCTAGATATTTGGAGATGTCATGTATGCAAATATCTAGATGCATACCTACAGCCGGTGATACAGGTTGAGAAAACGTATTTGAGGGATACGACAATGTTCTTAAATGAACTTGCGAAGATGAATCTAACTGAAGGGGAGTATTTACTCTGTACAATCGATATTGTGAGCCTGTATACAAGCATACCACATGACAGGGGGTTGCTTGCTACCAGAAGACTCATAACTGATAATGTCATCTATCAAGGCCCTAATGTGGAACTGTTTTTGAAATTATTGGAACTAGTACTTATAAGGAATTACTTCATATTTCAGGAAGAATTCTTTATACAAGTAAGGGGAGTGGCGATGGGGGCTTGCGTAGCACCGACATACGCAAATTGCTTTATGTTCCAGATTGAACAGGACCTTTTCTTTAGCAACACTGACTTCACCTCCAAATGTGTCTTCTTCAAGCGTTTCATAGACGATATTTTTGTCATTTGGAGGGGCACGGCAATTGAGTTCGAAAGCATTATGCAACTTATCAACTCTCAGGATAGAGACATTAAGTTTACATCCAATCATAGTGCTAGTGAAATATCATTCTTGGACGTCAAGGTCAAGATCAAAGATGGACTTATCAACACCTCCATGTTCTCTAAACCCACTGACGGGAATTCACTGCTCCTTGCATCCAGTGCTCATCCAGAGCCACTTAAGCAATCTTTACCATTTTCTCAGCTCTGCAGAGTACGAAGGATCTGTAGTGACTTGGAAGATGAGGCAGTCCAAATCCAAGCAATGTCTGACAGATTTTTGGAGCGTGGCTATGATAAAAGTACCATAAGTAAAGCAGTTGATAGGGTTATGAACATACCCAAAGAAAATTTTCGAATTACTCAACCTAAGAAAAACATGGAGGACAAAATGATCTTTGTGACAGATTTTTCGGACTCTAACAGGAAGGTGATGGGCAGAGCTAAAAGACTATGGCCAGTGGTCAACATGGATCCGGAACTTCCCCTTCTCAAGGACACTACACTTGTCCCTTGCTATCGCAAGAATAAAAGTATTAGGGATTGGCTTGTTAAAACCGGGCCCATGAAAGCAAAAAAGGAACCGACAGCCCATTTTCTCACAAAAAAACCAGGCAACTATCGTTGTCTGGGATGTGCCACCTGTAACTTTTTAGAGACAGGCGACACATTTTCCCATCCCCGATCAGGTAAAATCTATAAAATTAAACAGGTATATTCGTGCAACTCCACCTATGTCATATATCTTATAAAATGCCCCTGCGGCCTTGCCTATGTGGGTAAAACCACTTGTAAACTGAAGGAAAGAATGGCCCAACACAGAAGTGCCATTAGGCTAGCAGCAGAGGGCAAAGATACGGAACAGCCTGTAGCAAGGCATTTTCGCCTTATGAAACATAACCCTGCTTCAATTAGATATAAGATCATTGATGGTGTGCCAGTCAACCCTAGGGGTGGAGACCGAGCAAGAATCCTCCTTCAGAGGGAAGCTCGGTGGATATATATGTTAGATACAGTCAGTCCACATGGCTTAAATGAGCAGCTCAATCTCAACTGTTTTTTCTAAATGTCTATGGTGACTACTCATTTTCTATCAGTTTAGTGTGGATATTTAAAAGTTTTTCTCCCATGCAATATTAGGGAGATAGTGAAATAGATAAACTCTATTTTTTGAAACTCTTATGATGTATTATTGCTTTCCAAATTTTCTAATTCCTATGTTTATTTATTGTGTGTCATTTTTCTTAAGCAGGAACTGTTCATTATGTGTTGTATATGTATTTACACATATTTTGTTTATTTTAGACACTGGTTTCCCGGCAACTGATGGACGCCGGCTACTACGTAGTTCTGGTATACTGGGATGTTGCCAGGCAACCTAGTTGCAGGCAATAGGAGGTCATGTGACATACCCGTCGCCTAGCAGCTGATGGACGCTGGTGACGTCACCGGTAAGTACCGAGTTGTACACGTGGACGCCGGCGGAAGTAGCAGTCGTGATTGACCGGCTGTGCACTGTCTTGGATCAGGTATTTATTCTGTTTTTGTATACTCACCAAGTTGCTTCTGATGAAAAATCCTAACACGATTTGAAACGTTAAGCACATTGCTTGTGTCTGTGTTGTTAATTCCCGAGAGTGCCGCTATTTAATTATTGCTATATATATATATATATATATGGGGGATGGCGGCCTGGCACTCTCCCAGCAGCGGTCACGGTACCCCGGTGCCCTTGAAGGATAGATTTGTAGGTTCAGCAAAAGAATCACGGCACTCCAGGGAGATTTTTAAAGTGTATATTGAAGAAAAAACCACACCAACGTTTCGGAGCTTGACGCTCCTTTTTCAAGGTGAAAACAGTGTAACAAGGAAAAAGTAGCGTCAAGCTCCGAAACGTTGGTGTGTTTTTTTCTTCAATATACACTTTGAAAATCTCCCTGGAGTGCCATGATTCTTTCCTGAACCTATATATATATATATATATATATATATATATATATATATATAGGTAGGAGAAGGAGGACGGCACTCGCAGGGTCTTCTTAACGTAATAAATACACCACACTTTGGCTTGTTATTCCAACGTTTCAAATCTTATTAAAAGATTTTTCGTCAGTGTCCCTGACGAAAAATCTTTTAATAAGATTTGAAACGTTGGAATAACAAGCCAAAGTGTGGTGTATTTATTACGTTAAGAAGACCCTGCGAGTGCCGTCCTCCTTCTCCTACCTGCATTGAGTATTTGCAAAAATCCTCTGGAAAGGCACCTGGGCCATACTCATAGGATTCAGGAGTGCCAGCCATCTCCCTACCTGTATATATATATATATATATATATATATATATAGACAGCAGTCGATGGACAGAACTCCAATAATCCAGTATAAGTGTTAGACCAGGGTGCAACACGCAAATGCAATGTAGAAGGACGGGAAATAGTGGCACTCACTCAGACTTTCCAAAAGTGAATAAAAACACACAAAGTGCAGCCTACGTTTCAGAGTTTAATCTGGTTTTTTTGCCCCGATATGTCAACTGCAGTTGTGTGTTTTTATGCGCTTATTGAAAGTCCAAGTGAGTGCCACTATTTCCCATCCTTATATATATATCCACACTTGCTAGCTGGATAAACTGGAGGGCACACACATTTGATGCTGGGATTAGAATTGGTCCTAATCAAATCCCACATACATTCTTAGGGAGGTGAATTTACTGTATATCACCAGGATGGTGTTGGAAGTTGTCCTCTCTTCAATTGTGCCCATTTATAATATCTTTTGAGACATGAGTTTTTTAAAATCTCTGACCAATTTTAAGAAGGTAGCTATTTAGTATAACTTTATTCAATAAAGAAGACTAAAAGCAGTCAACAACAGAGTAATTTCTATTGGAAGATATTGACATATGATTTAATTACATCACTATCCTTTGAGAATAACATAAATCCAGGCCTATAAGGTAGAAAAACTCTAATGAGATTCATTTAGCCTTGATGAAGTCTCTTGTGAGACAACATGTGTTGGGTATGCTTATGTCTATGAATGCAAACAACTGTTAACAACAAAAAATTCCTCCAGGAGCCGTCATAATTTTATTGTGTACTTTTATTGTGTACTTGTGAGGCTGCTGCTGAGAATGTGTGTGAGTGCAGGCTCAAGCAGCAAGGCTGTTACAAATATTAAAATGTTAAACAACTAGCTGACCCGCCCGGCGTTTCCCAGGAAAACCTTGGGGGTTTTTTTCTTCATTTCCAAAATTGCTGTAAAATGTCATCTTATGATGGTCAAGATTGTAATTTGTTAAAGCCTCCACCATAATGTTAGAATGTGTTTGCATTAATACTCAATGCCAGCAATGAAATCAGGTGTGGTGTTGTTAATGTTTAAAACGCACCGCCCCTCACTTGATAGCTAGTGTGTGTTGATGAATTCCACATCCACTCCTGAGATTTAGCACCTATTATGCATTTTTTTGTGTGTGTTTGTGTGTTGTGCTGTTGTGTGTGTTGTAGTGTATGTGGGTGTGTGTACTGTGGGTGTGTGTTGTGTTGTGTTGTGTGTATCTGCCCAATGTGTGTGTGAGGTGCGCTATGTATATATAAATGTGTGTGTGTGTGTGTGTGTTGTAGTCAAAGTGGACATTTTTAAGTGGGGGTATGGGAAATGAAAGGCTGAAGTTATATGCACACTCCAGAAAAAGATTGTCCTGCCACTCAAGGGAGGGCATGTCCTTAAGTGTAGTGTACCATGCTATATGCCCCTTATACACATTATGCAAAACAGTAGTAGACCCCCTTACACTTGCCCCTTAAACATGGAAAGAGCCAAAATTCCCCTTATGCGACACAGAATGAGCAAAGCAAATTCACATGGAATGAGCCAAAATTCACAATATACCACCTGGATTGAGCCAAAATTCATGTTATGCCAAACTGAAAGAGCCAAAATTCATGTTATGCCAAACTGAAAGAGCCAAAATTCATGTTATGCTACATAAATTGAGCCAAAATTCATGTTATGCACATGGATTGAGGCAAAAGTCACATCATGCCACCCAGATTGAGCCCAAATTCACATCATGCCACCTGGAATAAGCCTGAATTCACATCATGCCTCCCGGATTGAGACAAAATTCACATTATGCCACACTGAAAGAGCCAAAATTCACTTTATGCCACACGGATTGAGCCAAAATTCTCATAATGCCACCTGAATTGAGCCAAAATTCACATTATGCCACATGGGGGGGTGACGCATGGAGAGAGACGGTGGGGTGACACAGGGACAGAGATGGTGGGGTGACACAGGGACATGCACCTCTATGTCACACTACATGTCACATTCCTCCCACCTGCTACCTGTCACATTCATCTGACCCGGCTCCTGTTTACATCAATGGGGGAAGCCCAACCTCCGGACCACAACGTCCTGCTGTCAGTATGGAGGTTGGATGGGGGTCGCACACAGCCTCTGCTGCTGTCTGCTGTACTCTGCAGTCAGCAGTGGAGGCAGGGAGGAGGTGAATGGATGCCTGTGTGCGGCATCTATTAACCTCATGGATGGGGGCTGGGGGGCTGCACAGGGGCTGGGGGCAGCCCAGCAGCTTGCCTTGGTGCTGAGCTTGCCCCCCAGCGCGATGATCGGCGGTCCCGGCATGGGTGATCGCCATCCCAGCGCTTGGAGATGATGTCATCTTCAAGCACTGCCTCCGTTTACACTGCAGGTAGGCACCGCAGTGTAAATGGTGCAAATCCCGCATCTGACTTGGCTTGGATCCATGTTCCAAATGCTGGGTCGGATCCGGCATTTTTGGTGTAAAAGGGGTATAAGTGTGTGTGTTCTGTGTGTTTATGTGTGTTGTACTGTTTTTGGGTGCGTTGTAGTGTATAAGGGTGTGTGTTGTACTGCTTGTGGTGTGTTATGTATGTGTGTGTGTGTGTGTGTTATGTGTATCTGTCCAATGTGTAAGTGTGTGAGGTGTGCTATGTATATATGTGTGTGTAGTGTGCTGTGTGTGTGCGTATATGGTGTACTATGTGTGTGGTCTATGTATTTCCCCAATTATTCCCAAATGTTGAAAGCCTCCACCATAATGTTAGATTGTGTTTGCATACATAAGCTGTGTACAGTGTACATTACACACGGTGCAATATCACTGGCAATATGGTTGTTGAGCAACCATATTGCCAGTGATTTGTTTGTGTTGCAGCGATAAATCGCCGGGTGCACGCTCCCGTGTTCAGCCTCCTAATAGTCGCTGGTCGGCTCTCTGAGGCTCCCCTGGCAGAGTCTCCTGTTCATCAGCGACCCTCTCTGATCGCTGATGAAAACTGGACACTGAGTAATATATTGCACCCTGTGTACACAATGACAGCAATGAAATCAGGTGTGGCATTGTTCCTTTGTCTTCAGTTTCCCAGATCGTCGATCTTTTTTCCAGATCATCAATTAAGCCAAATTGAACCTTGGTGTTTTTTACATTTCTAAGTGAAATTTCCCCAAAACGGCTTCGAGGTGAACACCACCAGGTCAAGAGGAACCTTGTTGTCGAATTTGGCGGCTCTGAGTGCCACAGTGTGCCCACAATGCAACAGACACGCACACAAACACACACACTCTTCAACTTATTATATAGAAAACCAAAAAAATTGTTTAGTGTTTTTTTCATTGCTTAGTGTTATGTGGCATAATATGTGTGGCATTATATGTAATAGACATTACAGTGTGTGGAATAACGTGTAATGGGCATTATGGCATGTAGAAAAAAATGTAATAGGTATTTCGTTGTATTGCATAATGTGTACTGGCCACTACGTAATGTGTACTGGCCACTTCTTACATTGTTTGTGTCTATGCCGACATAGGTCCACATGGGCACCATATGAGTGTACCACCTCCCCAGGGCCGGCGCTAGTACTAGGCAGCTTTAGGCAGCTGCCTAGGGCGGCGGCCACTGGAGGGCGCCTCTTCAGCCCAACAATTAAGTCAAATATAATCGTGGCAGCAGCATTCTAAAAACCATCCCTGGTCCCTGCTGCTGGCGATGGCTGCCTAGCGCTGCTACCGCTGGTCGTGAGACACTGGTCCCAGAAGATCCCGCCCGCCCCTCACCATTGGCGTCAGTGGGGAACAGTGGCAGCAGCGCTAACTAGGGACGGGTCTCCCCACCAGCTGAGCTGCAGAAGGAACCGCTGCACGGGTCCTGACCAGTGCAGCGGTGAGTAGCACCAGCAAAGTGAGTGTCACGAGCGGCCTCCTATACCCCCCGCCACCCCCGCAGCCCCGGGAAATGACGCGGCGCAATCACCGGCACCCCCCAATGTACAGCGGCTGGGTGAGCATCACAGAATCTCCCCCCCCCCCAGCGCCGCAATCACCAGCACCCCCCCCCCCTCCTGTACAGCGGCCAGGTGAACACCGGAGCATCCCCCCCCGCGCCTGGGGCGCTCCGGTGTCTCGCACCGGCACTGCGCCACCCCTTGCATGGCTCACTGCTCTTGCCATGCTTAGGCAAACTATTATATACTCCCCCTATGCCAACTGGGATGGTAAAGTAGGAACAAGTCGGTTGTAAAAAAAATCATGAAAGACTCATGTTGACCTTTTTCCATGTCGACCTTTTGACTGTCTACCTAGACACTGTCGACCTAATGGCCGCATCCCTCGCAGCCTAACCCTAATAGCCAGAAAATTTCTCATGCTTTACCCAAATCCTGATACGTACCTTCGGGATCTGTCAGCATTCTCAATGTTGGGATGTTGGGATCCTGATTACCAGGATCTTGACCATATACCATTAACACAAGCTCCCCTCTGCTGCACTTTGCAACCAAGATGGTCACTCCTTCCTCCCTGGCATACTTCACCACTAGCTCCCTTTAGGGGAAATGTATTAATTCTTGGAGAGAGATAAAGTAGAATATTTTCCCAAAGCAACCAGTCAGCTTCTAACACTCATTTCAAAACATCCACTACATAAATAACAGTTAAAAGTTGACTGGCTATGTTGGACGGTATTCAATTGTTTTTACCAGCATTTCAGCTCACTATTCCCAGGAGTGGTCAACTGAAATGAGTGAAAGCATTGCTAAACCTGATAATGAGCGTGATATGCACACAAAAAAAAAATATCAATTGAATATCACCCCATGATATCCCTTCATTTTAGACAGGAGATCGGTTGCGCTATAACAATTGAATACCAACCTTTATGTCTGTCTCTGGCATGACTATTATGTTTATGTTTGCATCCCCGTCTCCTATGACTTCGGCTGAATTATTCTGTCTGCTATGTGACTAGGTTGAAACTGCATTCTTTCACGTTTATTCTACTTACCTGTCTTTTTCATTTACTGTATGTAATTTTTGAGTCTTTTTCTCCAGTTTCTCACCTACTATGTAAGCTTACTGTATTATCATGTTCTCCGCTCTGTATTTAAACTATAGCTATGAACTGTGTATTGTAGGCATGAGTCTTTCTTGCAACCAATCAATCAGGATCTACTTATTTATTTAGCAACTTTTGGAATATAATAGATAGAATCTGATTGGTCGTCCATACCAATATCCTAATTCAGTAGAACTCCCATCGTAGTTAATAAACCTCAGAGGCAGCTGTGTCTCCATCTGAATGCAAACTGCAACCAAGACTGCTACCATGAATGCAGCTGCCTCTAAAGGGGGCTGTGATTGGCAGAGCTCTCTGCAAACTGAATGTCCGGTGGAAAGTGTTGCGCATGCTCAGTAACTGCAGCCCCTTTCCTTACTCAAGTCCTGAGCTGCTGTGGTGAAGCATCAAAGTCATAGGATAGATGCTTAATATTGTGCAGGACCCTCTCTATTATGGTGAAGTGCAACAACCCTGCCTCGCATCAATACAACAACCGAACAGAAGACCCATGCCATCTGGATTGCTTCACACAGCTTGACCTTTTCACCACAAGCCATAAATGCTAGTTTGGGTTCATGTCAGGGTAGTGTCCACACCATTCATTGGAACGCTCAATAATGCTCCTTGAACCAATTCTGGACAACTTGGGACCAATGACACAGTGCTTTATCCTGCTGGAATATTCCATCATTGTGGGAGTATATGAAGTCCATGAAGGGCTGTGAATGGTCACCAAGCAGTGCAAGTAATGGTTTTGTGTTCACGAGGACCAGCAGGTCATGCCACGGGACTACACCATGGTGTAACCACCTCCAGCCTGCACTGTGCCTTGTTGACAACTGGGGTCCATGAGCTCATGGGGTCTGCACCACATCAGAATCCTACCATCAGCCTGAAGTAATTGGAAAGGTGCTTCATTGGTCCATGCTATGTGTTGCCAGTGCTCCAAGTTCCAATAAGCACAGGTGAGGCACTGTGTCAAGTGCCATAGTTTTACCAGGGTTCTTCTACTCCCATACCCTATTGAAGCTAAAGAATATTGCACTGACCTGCTGGATAAGCAGCGCTACACTGATTGTGGCTACAGACTATGAAAAATACAAAAAAAAACTTTAAAAAACTTCAGTCCTTTTTGAGTCTACCATTTCCATGTTGCCCTTTTGATCCCATCACCTTAATGCATCCTGACCATATGGGGTTAACCTGATGACTGTCTAATTACTGTACGTACTCTATCACACCCAATATTAAGCCCCATTTAATTCCGCTCCTTACTAGCCACATAATTGACAACCTTATACTATGCAGGACAGACAGGTTTGTTTGTTTTTGTCATGTCAATGGTGACATCTGATAGTTATTCACCCATTCAGTTATAAGGCCCAATTCAGACCTGTGAATTTGCAGAAGCCAGCGATCAGTTAAGCCACCGCCCTGTTCCAGTGAAATCCCACCTTGCTAATTAATGTGCTCATTACACAAATGGATGTGTACAGGTGCACATCCGTTTGTCAATAGATATGCACTTAACTTAACCAGCACTAAAAGACCATGTACAGTCACTTTAATCCCTCCCTTAAATGAAGAAGCACCTACTAGTGTAGTATGCCTCAGTGTACTGTATATCCAGCAACCACCAAGATTTTTCCAAAACACCCTAAGAATGAAGGTGTACCATAGAATGTGGTTCACAACCACTTTTATCACCACATCAGATTTTAACCAATATGGCCTCCTCTGCCACCAGGTACCTCTGTAGCGATTTTTCTCTGATATGCAGGAGAATACCGCACTTACATCACCAAGAAGGTACCTAGTGGCAGAGGAGGCAATATTGGTTAAAATCTGATGTGGTGATACAAGTGGTTGTGAACCACATTCTATGGTACACCTTCATTCTTCATATATACATATGTGTGGGTCATGGTTAGTGGGGAGTGATCCTGCTGTATTACATATGTGTGGGTCATGGTTAGTGGGGAGTGATCCTGCTGTATTACGCATGTATGGGTCATGGTTAGTGTGGAGTGATCCTGCTGTATTATATATGCATGGGTCATGGTTAGTGTGGAGTGATCCTGCTGTATTACGTATGCATGGGTCATGGTTAGTGTGGAGTGATCCTGCTGTATTATGTATGCATGGGTCATGGTTAGTGTGGAGTGATCCTGCTGTATTACGTATGCATGGGTCATGGTTAGTGTGGAGTGATCCTGCTGTATTATGTATGCATGGGTCATGGTTAGTGTGGAGTGATCCTGCTGTATTACGTATGCATGGGTCATGGTTAGTGGGGAGTGATCCTGCTGTATTATGTATGAGTGGATCATGGTTAGTGTGGAGTGATGTTTCTGTATTATGTGTGCGTGGGTCATGGTTACTGGGGAGTGATCCTTCTGTATTACGTCTGTGTGGGTCATAGTTAGCGAGGAGTGATCCTGATGTATTACGTATGTCTGCATTATGGTTAGCGGGTAGTGATCCTGATGTATTATGTACAGTATGTGTGGGTCATTTTTAAAGGTGAATGAATCTGCAGCATTATGCATGTGTGGATTATTGTTAAAGGTGCGAGAAACAATATCTTCACAGTGCGTCTGAGAGGGGTTACTTGGAGGGAGTGGGAGTCTTCCAGCATGGTAGATGTATTTGTGATTTGCAAATAACTCAAATGCTACATAGTGAAATTGTGTTCACCAATTCACTACCCTATACCAAGTACCTTGCTGATGTTATATCCCGCTGCTTTCTTTTGCTAATTTGTCTTGATCCCTCACTACTCCTTCACAAAACCCTATTCAATCTTACAGTGTTTTACAAACTGTCTTTCTTATTATCCTTCTTTGGCATTATATTTAGAATTAGATCCATCACACACCTCACCACAACCCTTAATTCAAATTGTTGCCTCTTATAACTCCACTGCACTGTAACAAACACGTATAAAGTTATACATCTACAATAGTTAACTGCTATATTGTTCACCTGTCAGCAAGAAATAAAATCTTGAAATCTTACAATTATGTTATCTACCCTTCAATTCCGCTTCTGATTGTAATGCATCACCAAATACAGGTTCCGCTGACATCTCCCATGCATTTTATTATTACTATGGAAATTCTGCAAACCTCAAGAATAACCCTTGCCTCCCATCTCTTTCACAATCCTTTAATTGTGCTCCCCTGAATACACATTCTGTCTATAATAGACTAACCTCCATCTATGACACTTCCTCTAAGACTGACCTCAACCTTCAAACAATTACAGAGACAAGTCAAACAAATAAACATGGCCTCACTTGCAAAGCCTCTTACTTTGGTCTAAAGTTCACCCAATTCTCCAGGATGCAGACAAGGAGGTGGATTTGGACTTATCATTTTCCCTATTGTGTACATTTAAAATGTTCTAACCTGTTTCATCACTCATGTTCCCATGAAACAGGTCACAGAATTTTCAATCTCTTCTTTCTGTGTGTTGATGTGATCTATCTTCCCCCTGGACTTTCCCAACGGTTGAACATTTTTCTTCTTGGCTACCTGATATATTATCGTCTCAGTCATCCTATTGTTAGTGTACTGACTCCTCTACTCATTGCTATCTCTTAAATCGTTACCTGATATTCTGCAATCGCTTTCCCGCCACTTTTACATGATTGCACTCTAACGGGGAGTACTCACGGGGCGATTTCAGCCCCATTTCTAAGTGATCTGACTAGATCACTTAGAAATGGAGCACAGATCACTCTCTGTGTATGTCCTGCAGTGATGGTGATGTGAGGTCCGGTGTATCGCTATCACCCTCAGCAGGGAAAGCAGTGCTTGCACTGGCTTTCCTGCTATATAGCGGGACTTTATCTATAAACAATAGGCTAATCCCACTCAGCATGATCGCTCACCACACAGCATCACTCTGTGCATCGCAGGTGTACCGCAATGTGTGCTGAGCGATCGGCTGCTTGCCCCATGTTAACTCTAGCAAGCCACCACATATCCAAAATCAAACTTTCTTTTCATTTTCTTATCTTGTTTCCATATGAAACATTAGTGTATTCTCTTGATATGGCAGTACAACATCTTAAACACATTTTACTGATAAGGTCTCAGCCTTGATCAAAAACTCAGCAGTGTAAAACAAAAGAATCTTGTCTTTAAGATATTGCTACAAGGTAGTATAACAATAGTGACAATCTTATGGAACTGTAGCCCAGGCACTGTAGTAATGTAGAAATCACATCTGGCTGGTTCAGCTTCCCATGGTGCAAACGCTGGTGGCATCTAAGGATACAACAATCAGTATAACTGTGAGTATGGAGACTCTTGCACACTCAGACGCATGGGTGTATACAAGGGAACAACTTAAGTTTCTATCAACATTTGCATGAAATTGCAGACAGGTGACTGCCAAAAGATGGAGCTGTGGATGCTTCATGCCGCCACCTCTGAATCAGGCCTGTAATGTGCAATCTATTTGAAAAGAGCAGCTACGTAAAATTTCCACTACATTCTTTTACTGGTGCCATTAACCAAAGGCGTAACTACCATAGGTGCAAGGGGTGCAGCTGCTATGGGGCCCAGAGCTGAAGGGGGCCCATCTCTACTGTCTAAGTAATATGTTTTACATATATATATCACCATCAGTTGCTAAACAGGGGGCCCTTACAAACTTTTGCTATGGGGCCTACAAATATCTAGTTACGCCCCTGCCATTAACCTACATTAGTTGCTTGTGCTTAAATGAACCAGTACAAAATACTGTTACTAAGATCCCAATCACTATCAAAGCTGTACCAGTATATAGTCTACATTTCACCCTTTGTACCAAACAACTGAGTATTTTTATCAGTATATGCATCCATCCCCATTTACAAGAATTTTAATGGTATACAAAATTTTCCTCTAGCCTTCAAATCCATGACATAACCAACAGTGCCGGATTTCCCACTAGGCACGAGAGGAACATGCCTAGAGGCGGCACCAACTGGGGCAACACGGCAGCTTCATTCTCTGCATGATGCAGACAGAAGCACAGCTGGAAAAGGTCAATGCATCGGATCTAAAGGCAGTGTGGGGTTCCAATTCTCACTAGAGAAGGAAGAAGCTCATTATGGGGCAGATGTATTAAGCCTTAACGAGAGATAAATGCAAAGGTGATAAAGAGAGATAAACATCCAGCCAATCAGCTCCTTACTGAATTTTTTCAAACACAGCCTGTAACATGACAGTTGGCAGGTGATTGGCTGGATGTTTATCTCTCTTCATCACCCTTGCATTTACCCCCCAATATTCTATACTACAGGTAGGGGGATGCATGTTATACTCTATAATATAGGGAAGGGGAGTGTACATTATAGTCTATAGTATAAGGAGGCACATTCTATTCTATGAGGGGACACAAGGACAAAAATTATTATTATTTGTTTGTTGGTGGAGGGTGTTGTACCTAGGGACTGCCAGACTCGTAAATTCCCCTATGATAATTAGAGGTGTGTGAACCATACCATTGCCCAGGGCACAGGGCCCTTAGGGCATATCCAATCCTGCACCTTGGCACCTGTATGTGGCTTTCAGGGTGCCTTGTATGAAACCCTGCAGCAAGCCACATCCTTCAGTCTGTAGATTAACCCTGCATCATTATATATTTGAGAGTGGATCTAGATTATAGATGTACAGGTCCTGATTAAAGAGGGAATTATATACACATGGTTACCTAAGATTCTAGGTCCTCTATTTTAAAAAAAAAAGTGGTAGGGAAATTTTGTTTTTGTTTTTTGAAGGTGGCACTGTTGGTCCTTTAGATTTCCTAACCTAGCTAGGTAAGAGCCCAGATGCAAATCCAGTTGAGAATATTTGGGAAATGTTCAAAATAAAAAACTCAAGAACAAGTTCAGCACAAAAACTAGCCCCCTAGAAGAACTTATGACATAAGGAGGATGACATCATTAGAATATTTTACACTCTAATGCAGTGGTTCCCAAACTTTTTTGAATCACGGCACCCTAGAGTATCAGAATTTTTTTCACGGCACCCCAAGGCAAAAGTTATATACCAAGAACTTCAGAAAAAAAATATTAACTTAAATAAGTTGCACTTATATGTTATTCTTAGGTCCATGTGGTGAGGAACATGATTCACTTATGTTTATCCATATATTTTATAACTGAAGTCACAAGCATTAATTTTCCTTATTACATTGACCATATATCATTTTAATTTGTCCTGGACCACCAACCCAGGGCACCCCTGCAAGTGCTCCGCGGCACCCCTGGGAGCCACTGCACACAGTTTGGGAACCACTGCTCTAATGAATAGCACGCTAAACTGTATCACAATGATAACAATGACTATAAAAAACAAAGGCAATCATACAAAGTATAAATTGTTGCTAACCAAAAAAAGAGCACATATACTAGCAGCTGTGAGGAGTGATTATACCAGATGGAGCAAACACCAGGTCTGTGCACTTATTATGCTGCATAAATAGCAATAACCAGTAGCAGAGGGTCTTCGGAGATTTGTTGGCACACTGCATCTGATATTGTGACTTAATTATCCACGATAATATTTATTGCATGATATGGAAATCTCTTATTTAATTCCTCAGTAAACAAGTGAATTATATGCCTCATAAAATAACTAATTCAGATCACATTGCATATATATATATATATATATATATATATATATATATATAATATAATATATATATACACAACAAGATTTCCCATGCGCAACGTCCACTATTAGGTAGGTCTGTAGTGAGGATAAATGCCTCTTTTTTTCACAATGTAGTGCAGCCTCTTCTCCTGGGGTCCACTGTCTCCAGCAACCGAGGGAAATTTCACATAGAAGAGAATGGAGGAGGCGCACACAATGAGCCTCCTCCATTTTACTATAAAAAAATATAAGCTCACATACATGTAAGTTTTAAAAGATGCACATCATCTCATCACCAATGTCGATATGACGGTGGCCGGCTACCGTGCAGGGTCTCTCGATACACCATTCAGCGGCTTCCACCACCAGACAGCAACACGATGTTCCCCACGGCTTCACACACAGACCCGGCTAGATTTCCAGCGTCACTGCTAGCACGCCGTCAACGCGTTTCGTCACGTCAGGACTTCGTCAGGAGGCCTCCTGACGAAGTTCTGACGTGACGAAACGTCACATGTATGTGGGCTTATATTTTTTTTTAGTAAAGTGCTGGAATATACATGCTCATTGTGTGCGCCTCCTCCATTCTCTTATATATATATATATATATATATATACAGGTAGAGTATCCGCTATCCGGACATCCCTTATCCGAATTATTCCAAAAACCGTGGTTTTTGGAATCATTCGAATTTTTTTTTTTTTTTTTAACCCCCCCTAACCCTCTTTTCATACTTACCAAGTCCCCAGGCGTCCACAGCAGGCCTCCGGCATCTTCTCCAGGGTCTCCAGCGGTCCCAGGAATGCATTGCGCGAGTGTGCGCGCGCGCCGGTGACGTCACCGGTGCGCGCGCACACTCGCGCAATGCATTCCTGGGACCGCTGGAGACCCGGAGAAGATGCCGGAGGCCTGTTGTGGACGCCCAGGGACTGCCTGGACGCCGAGGGACCACCGGACACCATCAGGGGACAGGTAAGTATGCTTTAAAAAAATATATTCCAAAAACCGCAAAATTCCCCTATCTGGAATGCTCGTGGTCCCGAGCATTTCGGATAGGGGATACTCAACCTGTATATATATATATATATATATATATATATATATATATATATATATATATATATATATTCCAGCTATTTAACTATTTACATACAGTTATTGGTATTGCATTAATTATATATGTATTTTTGGTACTTGTGTAGTTTCACAGCGGCACTTGCGTAGTCAGCGTATTGTCCCTGTCAGCATCACAGCCAGCGTAGTCAGCGTAGTCAGCGTCCCTGTCAGCATCAGTGTTGTGTTCCCGCAGCCAGCGTAGTCGCGTACTCAGCTTGTATCTGTGACTGTGTGTAAGTTCCCAGCTAACCGGAGCTTACGCAGTTAGCGTAGACAGTCAGCGTTACGCAGTTAGCGCAGTCAGTCAGTATTGTGTCACCGCTTATTACAAAAACACATGTCAACATTATTATTTCAGATGGATGACATGACAGGTGTGAATGTGTTCCTGAAACACCAGCACTATTCATGTCAGCCCAAAGCATGACGAGCGCACGCAGTATGCGCCCTCCCGACCTGTTCATACCCCCACTATCCACATCGGTGTGGAGTTGATTTTATAAAGTGTGGCGAGCGCTGCAAGCTACCAAGCCTGAAGTGTGGCAAGCGCAGCGAGCCTAAGGAGGGGACGCAGAAAACAAGCCCGAAGCGTGGCGAGCGGCAGCAAATTATTTGACATGTATTCTGCACTTCGGGCTCATTTTACGCGTCCCCTCACCACACATCGGGCTCGGTGGCTCGCTGCGCTCGCCTGCACCCCCCCTTTGTGCACGAGATGCATGCATGACTGAACCCCTAACCCTGACCGTCTCCCTCTACCCTGCCGCATTAATTACTGAGACACACTTGTGTATGAGGCGTTTATGCGTCCCAGGCAGATGGAGAGCCTTTCTGCCGGCACCCACATGATCACCTCTCCGCCAGTGTCCACCAGCGCAGGGGATCTGGTGGTTACCAGCGCTGTGTGAGAGGCACTCACTTGGCTGCCACGGGAACACTACGCTGACTACTCAGGGCTGCCGCGGGGACACTACACTGACTACGCTGACAATGTAGTATAGCGTGCCGGCGTGCAACTACACAAGTACTGTACTTTTTTTTATAAATCTCTATGGGCTGAGCCCATGATATTAATATGTGTATGATATGTAAACTGATTTAAATTTAATTTCAAGTGAATGAGAATTGTTTTGTGTTAGTTTTGCTATCTGTGACAGCGGTGCGTCTGTTTGTGACAGATTTGTAATTATTTTTAGTCAACAAAATTGTAAAGGTGCTCATATACAGTGCAATAATTGGATGTGTTTTGGACTACATTGCATTGCATCGCATCGCATGCGATTTGCATGCAATGCATGCAATCCCAAGCTAGTTCAAAAAGTATGTGCAGCACATACTTTTTGTACTATGCGATGGGATGTGTGCAGGAACGCGCATCTCACCCGCAAAACGCACCGTGTATGGGCACCTTTAGACTATAGCTCCGTACACACGGAGCAATATGATCGCTGAGCAATATTGGCATAATATTGTTCAGCAATGTATTGCTCAGTGATCATATTGCTCAGTGTCCCATTTTCATCAGCGACCAGAGATGACCAGATAAAAGTAGAGTCGCAGGAGCATGCTCCTCCGACCAGCGACCACCCCAGGGCTGGTCGCGGGAGCGTGCTCTCTGTGACTGTCGCCCCTTACACATGGGGATATGGTCGTTCAGTGGCCATATCCCCAGCGATTATGGCCGAAATCGCCCCGTGTGCAATGGGGCTTTATAGAAAACTGTGTGAACTTGATAAGCTTGATAAGTCTAACAATTTGCTCACCTCTGTTCTAGAGATGAGTGAACAGGCTGCATTATGTATGTTCACTTATCTCTAGTACAGTACTTGATTACAGAAGAGTGAAGACACTACATTACATACAGTGCATTGGAAAAGTATTCACTGTGCGTCACTTTTTCCACATTTTGTAATGTCACAGCCTTATTCCAAAATGGAATAAATTAATTTTTTTCCCTTAAAAGTCTACATACAGGACTCCATAATGGCAATGTGAAAAAAAAGTTGGGAGATTTTTGCAAGTTTATTAAAAATAAATAACTAAGAAATCACATGTTCATAAGTATTCACAGCCTTTGCTCAGTACTTTTTATTATAATGCCACAAGCTTGGCACACCTATCATTGTGCAGTTTCCCCATTCCTCTTTGCGGCACCTCTCAAGCTCCATCAGGTTGGATGGGAAGCGCCGGTACACAGCCATTTCAGATCTCTCCAGAGATGTTCAATCGGATTCAAGTCTGGGCTCTGGCTAGGCCACTCAAGGACATTTACAGAGATATCCTGAAGACTCTCCCTTTATATATTGGGTGTGTGCTTAGGGTCCTTGTCTTGCTGAAAGATGAACCGTCACCCCAGTCTGAGGTCAAGAGCTCTCTGGAGTACGTTTTTTAATCCAGGATGTCTCTGTGCATTGCTGCATTCATATTTTCCTCTATTCTGAATAGTCTCACCGTTCCTGCTGCTGAAAAACATCACCACAGCATGATGCTGCCACCACCATGCTTCACTGTAGGGATGATAATGGCCTGGTGATAAGCAGTGCCTAACATGACACCTGGCATTCACGCCAAAGAGTTCAATCTTTGTCTTACCAGACCAGAGAATTTTGTTTCTCATGGTCTGAGAGTCCTTCAGATGCATTTTGCCAAACTCCAGGTGGGCTGCCATGTGCTTTTTACAAAGGATCGGCTCCCGTCTGGCCACTCTACCATGCAGGCCTGATTGGTCGATTGCTGCAGAGATGGTTGTCCTTTTGGAGGTTCTCCTCTCTCCACAGAGGAATGCTGTAGCTCTGACAGAGTGACCATTGGGTTCTTGGTCACCTTCCTGACTAGGGCCCTTCTCCCACAATTGCTCAGTTTCGATGGCCGGCCAGCACTAGGAAGAGTCCTGGTGGTTCTGAACTTCTTCCATTTACGAACAATGGAGGTCACTGTGCTTAATGGGACCTTCAAATCAGTAGAATTTTTTCTGTACCCTTCCCCAGATTTCTGTCTCTGAGGTCTACAGACAATTTACCACAGGTGTACTCCCATTAAGCAGTAGAAACATCTCAATGATGACCAGTGGAAACAGGATGCACCAGAGCTCAATTTTGAAGTTCATGGCAAAGGCTGTGAATACTTATGTACATGTGATTTTTATATAAGTTTGCGAAAATCTCCCCAAAATACTTTTTTCACTTAATGGGCTACTGTCCGTAGTATTTTGAGGGAAAAAATTAATTTATTCCATGTTGGCTGCACTGTAACAGATATGACTAAATATTGCATGAACCACTGCCTATAGGAGTAGTTCGCAATTAGATATGATTAAACTTGCTGCATGTTATGTATGAGGTTACAATCATAGTCAATAGTGAGGGGTGTAGCGGCTAAAGTGCCTGACCCTCCCTATGTACATACTGAGCAACTAAGCTTCCAGCCATGTGCTTACCTAATGAACTCCATGGACAGCTTCTCATTTTGCAGTGTGCTGCTAAAGGCACATTTTCTCTCATTCCCAACCAGCTCCATCTCTCCTCACTGATGCTGGGAGAATACTTGGCCATGCAGAACCTGCTGGAAAATCCCCATATCGCCTCCTCCCAGCATCAACAATGGTGGTCCATAGGGGGTACTAAAGACCATGAGTAGTAACAGCTTCCGGTGATGGGGTGAGGGTAATTTAAGGGCCATTCTGTATCCATGATGGCGTGTATGCATACCTCCCAACATTGGTGTTCAGAAAATCAAGACCATGACTTCATCATATGCATCAGAAAAGAGGTGGAGCCTTGTGGAAAAGGCATTCCGCTGTTTTTATCACTCTTTGCACTGTTAATAGTACATAGCAATGGTGATTGTGTCCCTACCCGCAACTATATTCACCACGGTACAGTGCAGCCCAAATGGATGGTGGGACAATCCAAGAAGGGCAGAACTATCCCAACAAAAGTAGAACAGTAGGGAGCTATAATTTATACACTCATTTCAATTTCAAAGAGTTTTTGAACAATATTGCTTAATATTTATTTTTTAAGGATAATATGTAACCACCAGACGGTAACATCTAACACTATAGAAAATATTAAGTATTCCATAGTGGGTCGGGGGTGGTTTTGTTCTAATGGCCAGATCTTTGGCCACAATTGTGAGATGGGGCCACAGAAGTTGTTCAAAGAAATATTTTTTTCACACGCATCATAAAAATGCTTGGTTCAAAAGTTTTTAAATTAAACAATACCAACAATTCTTTTTGTATGCTTTTGTAGGCTTAATGGGCAGATTGTATGTCATGAGATGTACAAAATTTTTAGTGAAGGAAGTGAGGCCTTGCACATAAAAAATGGAAAATAAAATAGAAAATTCTTTGAATATTGACAAAGAAACTGTTAGGCAAGTTTTGCATTAAGATCTCAAAACAGCAAAAGATTGTACTAATCATGGTTCCAAGGCTTCGCACTACTGAGAAGAAAGAAGATTGAACATGAATTTGTATAGAAATTTTGGAATAAATTCAGATGAATTCACATGTTTTAGATAAACATGGATCTTCAAGTATGATGCTGATACAAAATGCCACTCCATGCGTTGAAAATACCATCATTACCAAGAATGAAAACAGCCTTCATTCTTGGATGTTATTTTGGTAGAAAGAGCATCATAAATGTTCTAGAAATTTTTCAGGAAAGGATCAGAATAAAGAAGGTCAGATGTGTGCAAAAATGGTTTCATCCTTTATCAGGACAATGCACCAGCTCACACAGCTCTCTCTGTAGAGCAGTTTTGGCCGACATACAGATTGCAGTGCTAGAACACCCTCCATACTCACCTGACCTAGGACCATGTGACTACTTTATTTTCTCTAAAGCCAAAGCTGTACTTAAAGAAACTTGTTTAGCATCAATAATTGAGTTAAAGAAGACAATGAGCAAATAATGGACTACATTGGGGGTTCATGAGGACTGTATTTGGGAACAAGCATTTTATACAATGGGGTAGATTTTTGAAGCAGTAATATGGGAGGAGAAGTGAGCCAGAGGAGAAGTGGCCAATGGCAACCAATCAGTACGGAAGTAGCATCTATAATTTGCATAATATTAATTTATACAGAGCAGCTGACTGGTTGCTATGGGCCCCTCCTCCTCTGGCTCACTTCTCCTCCCTTATCACTGCTTCATACATTTGCCCAATATAACTTTTAAATCAGACCGAACAACAACAACAAAAGAAACCTATGTTGCTGTGATGTTTGAAAAATGCTGCTTCTGTTTGCAAAGTTGTTGTATAAAGATTCAAGCAGAACATATGTGGAATATGTGGATATAGGTCCGAGAATTTTACAATTCCCCTCTGGGTTGAAACTAAGCACTAGACATTTAGCATGTGCCATTTCTCTAATTCAAGCAAAATGCTGCCTGCTGTCTCACTTCAAAGGCATATATACATGTTCCTGACATCGGTGGCTCTCACCCACAAGTGTTCTGGATTTCAGACTGTCACACACAACCACTGGAATCAAACCAGGCTCTTATATTTTAAGTGCTGTCCTTCTTTTGACTTTCCATCTGGGGAGTATTTTAGGGCCCTTTCCGCCTGGAAAATTCTTGGTCATTGCATTTAGTGTCATCAGATTTAAACGGTAAGTAACAATGTGCCAAAACCTGATGGCATTTATGTAACAAACTGAATTGGTTTTTATTCTGGTTTATGCTCAAAGGATTTACTTTTTGCCAATTTCTATATATATCAAACCATGAACTACATTTCAAGCAGAACGTCTATGTTTTCTTTCTCTAAATTAACTAAAGGTTTATTCAGGTGAAAAGTTTCTACATTGTTTCCTTCCTAATATGTAAAATAGTGAACTAATATAGCATTAAAACTGATATATGTCTATCTATCTATATGTCTGTCTGTCTATCTATCTAAAAGGCTAACTACTCCTCACCTATATAAGATGAGGTACCACCACTGACCACTAGAGGCCACTCTGCAGACCAAATTAATCCTTTCTGTGCTAAAAGATGTCATAAAACAAAGTGAAAGCAAATTTTGCAGGGACACTGCTCTGTTTCAAACTTATTGGATATGGAGAGAGGGAGCTGTGAAGAAATAGAAGAAATAGATTGGAGGTAGGAGCAGATAGGGACTGGGGGGCGGAGCAAAGAGTTTGTGGATCAAAAACTGGCACTGCTCAAAATGAAAGTAAAAACCTGTCACAGCTCAAAGTGAAAGTACATTGCAGAAGTCGTCATTTTGATGGGCTTTTAACTAGTTAAATATAAGGACAAGACATACTAAGATGTGTTGTAACTAAACTGACCACCCGAGGGCTTTGTAAGCACCACATATGTGCGGTAATTAGAGTACCTTTATAAAGAATACACATGTATCACACTTAATATTGCAAATATTAACTCAATAGAAACACAGGATTTTGTAAATAAAACTTATTTTAACAAAATACATATGCTTACCTGCACCATATGGCTGTTGCTTCAAGTAATACCACCTGCCATCATGTTATTTCCAGCTATAGTAACTAAAGATGTGCAGGTTCAGATTTACTCAGTTCTTACTCTGTCGCCAAATTATTGAAAGTTAAACTTTTTCCGATTGGCTATCGGCTGTAACGTGTTTTGGATAGCCAATAAGATCCCGCTGTGAGAACCGAGTAAATCGAGATTAAACCAAAGCCGCACATCTCTTATATTAAACCTCTCAGTGCAAAGTGAATTCATAAAAATAGGTGTGAAAATTGGCAAGCAAACATTTTTATTCATCATAATGACCTGTAATGTTTGCCTTATATAGGAAATCTCATCTTTTTTTACCCAACATTTTTTTATTTAATTTATATAACAAATGTGAGTGACACTGGCATTTTTAGTGTATATTTTGCACATCGCTCACAAAGATGTTGTCACTCAAAGGGTTAACAGACAACAATAAACAATAAAGCAAAAACCAAAAAAGTTACCTTCCATACTTATTACTGCCATTCAGTCCTGTTAATCAAGGATCATTTAGCTAATCATACATTTGGATGTACTGTAAATGCAATATAATGCAGATATTTGTGCATATATAAGGAGTGTGCAATATGTGTCTTAAAGCATAAACATAATTTTATCTACAAACAAAGTGAACATTACAAGTATTTGCCAGAGGAATATATGCACAATTGCATGCACTCAGACCACTTGGTGAAGCAGCTGGAGCACTCCGAAGCAGATGCATCTTCTCCACTGCAGCTTCAGTGAGTCAAAACAAATGCCACGCATCTTGCTCTTGATTTGTGGGAGCACAAAGTTGCAGGCTGAAGGTCTGGACTGTTTGCATGCATGGCCTAAAAAATTACCACTTTCCTGGACTTGGGGGCAGGTGCATTGTCATGATGGAGAAGGGAACCACAAGTGATTTCATGGAGAGCGTATAGAAATGGCTTACAGCACTTGTGGTGGGCTTACCAGTTGCCAAGGATGGTGCACTGCTGCACAAGTATCACATAAATTACATGATCACACAGGTCACAAAAAACAGCAACCATGTCCATTGAAACTTCTGTGGTGGCGTACTTCCATCTAGGGTCCACTTTGCCAATTGTTGTTTTGTCTTGACGTCTAAACTGTAGATCCAGGATTCATCACCACTGATGAACTCTCAGACAGAATATGAGAAACTGCCCATAAATCTGCCAGCAGGTTGTGGCACCAAGTCACCTGAGCCTCCTTCTGCTGTTGAGTCTGCTAATGGGGCATCTAGCATGCAGAAACCTTGCTCAGGTCAAGGCTTGGAATATCAGATAGATGTATCCCAACCAGATACATATCTCCTTCTTTATCTTGGCCCTGTATGCCCTGGCATCCACCTGAATTGTGGCCCACAGAACAGCAACATTCTCAGTGATGGCAGACACAGGTCGGCCACAAAGCTCTCTGTCTTCCAAAAAGTGTCTCTTTTGCCAAAATTCTTGGAACCACTCAAAACACAATTGGTCGAAACACTCCTGTGGTCACAGACCACTCTTGTATTCATGAAAGATCTTGGCCCTTGGCCCCAGTGATCTTTGTTGAGCTCCACAACTAATTTGTGAAGGAAGTCTACATATTGACATCTTTGGTGTTCAGTGCTGCTTATATCTGGCTCTGTGCCTTGACATTTCACAAAAACCTATATCAGATTCTGCAGTTCACAAGCAGATAGGTTGGGTCTATTCTGTTTCTACCTATTCACTGCACATCCAGAAATGTATCTCACACTCCTCATAAGTGCATTAATTCCAAAAGGAATCAGACCCCTGTATGGAGAAAAACAGCTTTTCCCCCACTTGATATCCAGAAAACGTCATTTAAATTAATCGTAGTTTTGCATGTGTGAGTCATTTTCAGTGCTGGACTTCACCCAGCCCACATTATGTTATCAATGCTCTGAACTGTCCCAGGACAGAACTATCCTGGTCAAAGTCCCATCAGGCAAGTGATAAATCGTGTACCCCTTGCAGATGCTGCAATCTTGGTGCAGAGGCAATGCCCAAAAATAGGTGCACAATATCACAGAATAGCAATGGGGCACATTTTGTTACCATAATTATCCCATTTTGTGCTGATTTCTAGCAACACATAGAGTACATAGTTGTTGAGTTTCTTTGGGTTTATATTAAAATATGATGTATGGTTTGTCACTTTAAAAGTATTACGTATGCACTGATTTACTGGACATTTCCCAGGTATAGTATTCAATTCATCCCTAGATATCTATAGTATTCCCAATGCAATTAACCTGCAATGCTGATACTCATCACTCATCAGCGCTCAAAGGCTGTCACTCATAGTAAAGGCCTTATTTTACTTTTCCAAATGAAAGACAAATGCAGCACCAACTATTTGCTGTTTCCCTCTTAATATTGCAGTTACTTTAGACTTTATTTCGCTCTTCCAACAATTAGTCAACTTTGTTAAAAAACTTTATTTTGAGATACCCTCTAGTAGATTTATCATGAAATCATGATCATAATAAAGATAGCAATGCTGGTACAGATTCCCTATATTAGTAAATTACAATTTAGAATGTGTGCCAAATTGCCCCAAAACAGTCATAAACATCTGAAAGAACCAAAACCAATCTTACCTGTCACTTGTGATTTAGCAACAAATTAAACTCTGTCTAGGCAGCACATGCTAGAGACACCGGGATTCGGAAAGCAGAATGTAGATCCTTCTAGTATATATATTTCCAAGCCTCATAAAATAATTACCACAAGTAAGCAATAAAGAGATGTTCACCCAATAAAACACATACCATTTACCCCTGATACACATAAACTCTATGTTTCTATAAGATTTACAGCTGTTACCTTGTCTTATTGTAGCCACGGATTCCAGACCTACTAATATGCATTTTACCTGTTCTTCATTTAATGGCACTTGCTTAGACAATACAGTATATATATTCCATCAGCCCCTATCTCATACAGACTGACAGCAAGCTCACGCTTCCACCCACTTTCCTGTGAGCCTGCTGTCAGCCTGACTACAATATATGCAGTGCTGCACTTGCATGAGTGCAGAGAGAAGGCACCGAGGGGGAAATTCATATGGGATATTTTGCTATTTGCAACCAATTAGAATCTACTTTTTATTTATTTAGCACTTGGTTGCCCATAGCGACTTCCCATATGAAAAATAACTCCCATCTTAGTAAATTTCCCTCTTACAGTCCTACTCTTAACAGTCAACATGCACAAGGCTGACATAGACAAAAGGTCTACCAAGCAAAAAGTCAACATGGAAATGGTCAATACATGAAAAGGTCGACAGGAGTTTTTCGTGTTTTTTATTTCAATTTGTAGATTTTATCACGTGGTCTCCAAATGAGTGTACCACATTCCGCCACATGGATCGCTTCACTTGACAAGTTTTAGGCAAGGTGCCATGCTCAGCAACCACTGCACTTGGCTCACTTTATTGTTCCCAATCGTAGTCAAGTGCATGATAAAGTAGAAAAAAGTCCCCAAAAATTAAAAACGGTACCCACGTCGACCTTTTCATGTGTCAACGATTGTCATGTTGACTCTTTGCTTGTATCGACCTTTTGTCTATGTCACCCTTGTGCATTACGACCATATGGTGTCATCCTAGACACTGTTGACCTATTGGCCAGATACCTCGTAGTTGACACCTTCAGAGCTTCAACATCCTCTGCATGAAGTGATAGAGAGATCAGATATCAACTGCTGGGAGTATACTTATTGGGTTATAAAAGGATACAAGTAACTGTATCACACACAATTCAGCGTTCTTGTGGCAGAAAGACACTGTCAGTACAGTCGTAAAATTGTGGGACTCTAAGTGCCGGACTACATTACATGTTAGACCTCTGTAACCTGATTGGTCAGAGTGTACATTATTAACAATAAACGATGCACAATCCCACGGGTTGTTAACCCTCATCGTCTGTACATGCAGCTCAATCTGTGTATATCGTCAACAACTGCATGTACGAATTGGGGACCCAATGATGTCAATAAACGATAGCATTTTGTGCGTATGTACGTTCGCTAGAGAGTTCAAGGGAAATTGTTGACGGTATTGCTTATGGAACTAACCGGCCAGTATGTATGCACTTTTACTCTCTGATATACAGTATATGTAATGCATACAGGCATTAGAAAGTGAAACTCAGAGATATTTTGCGGATATATATATGTGTGTGTGTGTGTGTGTGTGTGATTTTTGCTGTAACTTACACTGGTAGGACCACCAAACTCTGACCTCAGTCTTCAACCTTATTTACACTTAGTTACCAACAGATTTGTAACGCCATATGTGAAAGGTCATTGTTAGACCCAATGGGTTACATGCTGCTGGCTAATCTATAAAATCAAGAATCACTCAGCTGGCTTTTTCTTTCTGTAGGCAGACAGAAAGCTTGCTATCAAAGGACTCAAGTAGATATGTTTATTTTTGTAAATCTTCAAAACTTTTCTCCACCCTTCCTATTCCTCTAGTCTTTACTGCCCTCAGTGCTCCTTCTGGGCCTATTTATCAATTCTGCTAAACAACAGGAGAGGTACTTAACCCTTTACTTTCTGCTATCACTGTAAGTTAGTGCAAGTAAAAGTGTATTTATAAGAAGGTGGTGCTGGTAAGATGGGCACTGCTAGTCTCTATGCTAAGTCCATTATTACCAAGAGTCTATCAAAAAGAAAAGAGTAGTTACAAACACATGAATGTGAGGAGTTGCTTGTACCTATGGGTTTGTTTCATAATTTAATTTGGAATCTACAGATACGGTAATGTACCTGGCAGGGTTCTAGAGCTATACAAACATAAACATTCATACATAAACATATAACATTCAGGCTTGGTTGGACAGGCCTGGCTGGCTAGAATTAAGGCTAGCATGGTGCTTGAGGAAATATAAGTAATTTCAAAAGATGCGTGATTGCTGGAGGCTCATTTGGCACAACTGCGAGTTACCAAGGCAGCTGAACTTTCAGGAGAAACAGTGATAAAAGTGATGTCAGCTTGGAATTTCATAGAAACAAATATTATCACCAAATTGGAACAGTGGGCAAGAGCTTATATATCACACTACACACTTGCGATTTCAGTGGCTTGGGGTGCATAGGGCACAGGCAATAGACTATCCAGCAGTTGAGAAAGGTGAATCATTCTTTACCATATTTTTGATGATCCAGCCAGTTTACAGAACCTTTACAGAATGAGTGCTTGCTGCATTGAATCATCCTGAAGGTACCATAGTATTAGGAGGTGTGTTTTAATGTAATTCCCTTAATAGGTAAGGTCACATTTATTTGCTACCTAATAGGATTGAATAACAATCTTCACCCCTTGTTGCAGCATTTTATGTCATGATGGCTGTCTTCCAAGATGACAGTAAACCATTTCCTTAGTGCATGAGTGGTTACTCAATGGTTTGAAAAACATAGTGCAGATGTTATACATACAAGATCTGTGGTATACTAATTAGGAGTCCATGTCTATGTTTGGGGGACATTGATAACAAAAAAATGTGAAAAACGAATGTTGACCTATTCATTTGTCAACCTCATCCATGTAGACCCATTTATTGTGTCATCTTTTTGCCCGTGTCAATTTGTTACATGTCGATCTTTTGTGAACCATATGCCTATCAAGCTTTCATGCTCAACCTATTGACTGTCAACCTAGACACAGTCAACCTTATGATCCACACCCTGTTTGGAAGCGCACCATCCAATTACATGACTTTATCAGGGCCATGTTAATGTATATGTACACTGGGAGCTGATTAGGGCCCCACAATTCTAGTGACCTACAAGCAGGGACAGGTCAAACAATCAGAGATGCCAGGCATCATTCTCTACCTGCCTCCCAGCCTGCAGCCAGACAGTGAAAGACTGTCTGCATGCTATTGGTGGATGACTGAAGCTGTTTACCAATCAGAGTGCTGACAGCCATTTACTGTATGTACCATGTGGATAGATGGCAAAGAACTGCAGGAGGGCAGGTTATGCTTTTTCTTCAATTGGTTCCAGTGAATAATTGTGTACAGTGCCCCAGCACCTTACATGTTTAAAGTTGGCCTTGGACTTTTACTAGTGCTTACATTGTTTACTCTTTTCCTTTTCTAAGTTAAAATATATTTTCCTTAAATGCTAGGTAATATTGGCTCAAACCAATGATACAGATAAATGCCAATTAAAAGACATCCAGGGACATTAGGGAGAAAAGGGTCAATGCTATGAGAGTGAGAGGTGCACAGGATAGATGGCACTCTGGCATCCTGATTCAGGATTTGGACTGATATCAATGTAAGATCCACAAATATCTAATTGTATCTGACAACTTCATATTTTATTTTATTTTATAATTGGTTTCAGATGTAAATGTCATCTTGAATATCAGAAAGCTGGATGCCACATTTTATCTCCTTTAGCTCCATTCTACACAACTGCATTAGTACATATGGCTGGTGTATATTATTTTGTGGGGGGGGGGGGGGGAGTATTCATCAGACTGTAACTGCACTGTGTATAAACGTCATTAATTTGCCTGTAAATGTGTTTTTGTGGTGTGTGTTGCACATGCTGTGATGCTGTTTCCTTGTGGCTTCCTGCGGTGAAAAGCAACATGATAGAATGACAATGTGTCAGTTATGGGTTTATTAAAGCTGAGTCTTCTAAACAGATGGAAGACTGGTTTAATTCATCCGTTGACAAACTGCAGATTGCAGAACTGGAGGCATTTCACTCATTAAGAACTGACTCCCACCTAGACAGTCAATGAGCTGGGCTTGTGTGCAAGTCTTTCTTCTAACAACTGGATGGAGATCACTTCTGTTTGTGATTTCAAAGAACGGACTGCCCTAACCAGTTTGATAAAGTGAAAGACTTGGCTTGTTATCCAGCAATTACATAAATATATACGATAGTGTTTGTATACTGACCACATAAATAGCTCCCTTAAGTCTTAGGAAAGTCAAAAGTTCACAAACTGAAACGACTTTATAAACAAATTAATTTTTATTTTACAATATTAATCCACAGTGAAAAAAAAGCACCATTACATAATCAGGATGGAATTTTTCTCTTGGCGCAGATAAAAATGGAAAATCTAATAATTATTATTAATATTAATAATAATAATACTTACAGTTTCTTACACAGTGCAGCAAGTTCCGTTGTGATTTACATTTGGAAATAGAGATCAACTAAACTGGGTAGTTACAGACTCAAAATAGTAGGAATACCCTGCTTCCAAGCTTAAAAAATCTCTAAAAACAATTTTTTTTTAAATTATTTTAAATAAAATTACTACACTCAATGATTAAAATACTACACTCAATGGTTAAAATATATTAATGATGATGATGATGACGACGATGAAAATGATAATGATTATGTTGTCTTTTTTGCAGATCCTTAATTTTTGTGGCTATAATATTTATTCAGGACACTTATAAGATTGGAGTACAGCTAACTGAGCAAACATTCTGCAACTGAAAACAAGCAATCAGATCTTTCCTTTCAATTTATAAACTATATTTAAATTATTACAGGTTCTCATTGGCTGCTAGGTTCTACTGCAACTTTTTGCAGCCACTGTTTTTCCGGTTCCCCCTTAATGTTTGGTGTAGGGGGGAAGGGAAATTTAAAAAAAAAATACAGGCAGAAATTTACATGACTACAATAAGCAACGTTATTCTTAGTAAGACAGAGATAACTTATTTTAACATGGGTAGACGTAACATAATTACTTACAGACTATGAACGGTTTTGAAAAATTGTAAAAATAGTTGACCTTTTCACTGACCGATGTGGAAGATGCTGAACTCCACTAGGATCTAGTGGATTTTGTGGATTCCTAAATGGATCTGCTTTTGTATATATAATAAAAATGTTATGTATTTCTATCATTGAAAGCAATATTTTGATTCCCCACTCATTCACTGACAGTCTTTCTGTCTCCTCTTTGTCTTTTCTTATCTCTTATCTCTTTCTCTATGTCCTAGCTCCAAAGCACTTTCTCCCTCTCTGCCCCTCCTCCATACAGCCTCACATCTCTTGTCTGCTTTTTCTCCGCAGTTTACATTCATGTTGCAATTTCTAGTTAAACGCATTTGTCATTTCTATCTGTCTCCCAAATAGCAGTCCTTGCAGTGCTAGTTTATAGGCCCATACAAGTGTTATGCTTCAACAGGGCAGCCATCGGGGGGAGGACTGTGGAGACTCCAGTCCTGGGCCCAGACAGAAAGGGGGCCCAGGACTGGAGTTTATAAAGTATAATTTGTCATAAACAAAATTCACATCTCCCTTGAAGCAATATAGTTTGAGTAGCGAGGCCAGTGCTGCAGAAACAGGTCTCACCAGGAATCACAGGTGTTCGAGAAAGGGAAGGAGGGCCCTGCCTATTTTGTCAGTCCCGGGATCCACAATTTCTGATGGCAGTCCTGTGCTCCAAAATGGGTACATATATACTGTACTGGTCACAATAAATCTCAGCTGGGCCTTTCAACCGAATTATGTCTATAAACTTCTGTGTCTGTAAATATTTTATAGTGTTTATATATTTCAAGTATGTTTCATCGATGAGTGAATGCTTACAAGCATTTCTTGTTTTAATGTCCTTTGACTGTTGTTATCCATTTAGTTATACACAAGTTTTTAAATCAACTTGTGTATTGAATAGCAGTAAGTCTCCTATTAGATGGAACTATTTTAAGTTGAATTGTAGCTTTAAGTTTTATTCTTAAACAACAAAGTCTATCATACTCTCAAACTCTACAAGAGAAAAACCCCAACTGCATGCAGTTGTAGCAACTTCACATAACAAATTAATAACCGTCCATGGCCAAAGAAACTAGTCATGGCAGTGCGACGTGCAATTCTGCAAGTTGATACTTGGTACAATTTCTGTTCTTAAAATATGTAAAAATCAGGATGGCTGTTCCAGAACTGGTTTTATTAAACCTATTTAACATGCAGTTTTGCCTTTGATAAAAATCACAGTTTTCAATCTTTAATTTTTTACACTAATAATTGCATATAGAAAATTTATAGTAGTAGCCTTATAAGGTGAAACTCATGATACAATTAGATGATGCCAGATACGTTTATGCCTATTTGGAAAGACATGTCATGGAGACATATTTTTAACACTGTATGTGTTTGTTTGTTTGTTTGTTTGTTTGTTTGTTTGTTTGTTTGTTGATTTATTTCCTAAATACTGGTGAGGAATTCTGTTCCAGTAAATTCCTCCAACTGATCACCAATGCATAAGTAACTTTCTCCCAAACAACTAAAGAAACAAAACAGCTTGAGCCACTCTAAGCAATTCATTTTAAATGTTATTGGGTTGTCTATCTTTTGAATGGGGCTTAGGTACTAAAGAAAAAAAAACACATGATTAGCGCACAGGGGTAAAATTAAGAACGAAAATGTTACACCTATATATCTCAAATAAATTATCCTTGTGGATTTGTATTGACCAAGACTCTAATTCAGTTAGAATTTGGAATCCGCTCATGAACACAATTTTTGGAACACTTGTTTAGGCATCATTCTGTGAACACACTTCTTTTAAGACAATAAAAGGATCCTCTATTGTGCCAAAAAAAAAAAAATACTGAATACTCGGTTTGTACATAACGAGTACTTTAAATTGTTATTTTTTTGTTGATATTTTCCTGGCTTATGTTAAAAAATTTTTTTGCAGTGCTACGTTTTGATGTTTGCCACCTTTTATCTTTAAATATTGCTTATTTTATAAATGTTCATAAAAATTAGTCACTTAATTATTTAATATTTTTGGGTTGCTTTATTGTGAAATTTGCTATATTTACAAAGTGCATTTATGGCATTTTAAGTTATTTTAAGTATCATTTATGATAACATAATTTAGAACACACACATCCTGCAAATGGATAACACTTTATAGAGCGTTCTTATATTTTTCAGCTTTGTAATTGTATGTTACTTCAACAGGTTTTTTAACCTTGCATAAATTCGTAAATTTCTGTGTTCTCAGAACATTATGATCTATACATACAAAAACATAGATAATTAAATCTAGTGAAGATTTTAAAATTCTAGAATGTATTATTATTATTATTTATAATAATAATAATAATAATAATAATAATAATAGAAATGATATAGCACTTTTTTCTCAATAGACCTCAATGTGCTTTCATTTGCACAAAATAATAAATAAACTTAACAAGGGACATGCTTGAGTATACAGCTAAGTCCTGCTTTTGAGGGACTCTGAAATGGAGGCCTCTCGAACAGTGCAATTAAATGAGTTATATAGAGTTGGAGAGCTCAACCACAAGATGAATTTAGGTAGTTTCTATGGACAACTAGTTCACATATACATCACAATAATAAAGTGGGGGCACTAATTAATCAGAAGATAGGTCCTGGACATCTAGGGGTTTGAAAATCCATAAGCCAATCTTGAAAACGATAGCCGATCTTGAAAACGATTTTCCATTTTACAAGCAGCCAGTCAAAGCGGTGTTATGTGCTGTAGCTGGAAACATGCTGATTGGTTAATAGCCTGTATTTTATAACCCTTGAATAAACTTACATATGTAAGGCTGGTTTTAGACAATATAAGACTAAGGCGAGACAGCTTGAGGCCCAGTAGTTACTCATGTATGAGTAATGAAGGGAATGAGCGGGGTGACGTGGCGCTATCTGAAGGGATCTGCCTGATGGATCTCTCGAGGTGTATCCCAATTTCACCTCAAGGTAAAGACAATAAAAAAAGGGTGTGGAGATCCACTCGTGGGCGCTCCCTGTGGTTCGGAAAGTACAAGAGGGGAGAATGGAGAAAATAAAGGGGGAGTGAGGTACTTCCCTTTGTCTTCTTCTCCTGAGTGGCTACTTTCTCCTGTAGATATTCTTGGGTTAGGATGTTCCTGATTCCAAATGTGTCTCGGTGATCATATGGAAAGGGTGAGATAAAAAATCAGAGAAATCCACAATGAGAAGTGTCCCTGGGGTAAAGGGTATGTTATTATGTCACTTCGAGCTACGGTGGCGTACCGAACTCACTTGTGACAACAAGGATACAGGTGTATCAAGGTATCTTTGGGTTGATGAATGAGAAGGCGTACCCGTACTCACGTGGTAGGACGAAGATCAAAGCGCATCAAGGTTTCTTTAAATATCCGATTTTTATTGGACAAGGTTAAAACATCAAATGGAATAAAAATTGGAAAGAAGGTGTAAAGTGGAAGGTGAGGTGCCTTACCAAGTGATGGTTGGGTGAAGTCAAGCCGGATAACATACACCCAAGTTCTCACAGGTTAGCTAAACTCACCTTCACAGCTTTTCTGCCTCCTGGGGGTACACTAGATCTGGGCCAACATGTTTCGAGATAATGCTATCTCTTCTTCAGGATCCACTGAAGATAGGTCCTGGACATCTAGGGGTTTGAAAATCCATAAGCCAATCTTGAAAACGATAGCCAATCTTGAAAACGATTCTCCATTTTACAAGCAGCCAGTCAAAGCGGTGTTATGTGCTGTAGCTGGAAACATGCTGATTGGTTAATAGCCTGTATTTTATAACCCTTGAATAAACTTACATATGTAAGGCTGGTTTTAGACAATATAAGACTAAGGCGAGACAGCTTGAGGCCCAGTAGTTACACATGTATACCCTTTCCTTCCACACTGAGGCAAGGACCCTGGAAAAACCCAGGGCATGTGTTGGTGTGAATGAGCCGACATGGGTTATGTAACTATGGTCCATGACCCTTTTCATGACCAATGTTTTTGCCATGTCTGTAGTCTAAAATGGTGTTCCTGGTTATGTTAAAAGGAACTTTATGAGCTCCTTGTAATATAACTTAACTTTATAACCTTCGGACTACAGTTCTAATAATGTTTTAATTTATGTTGTGCGAAAATAGTTAACCAATATGTTAGCCATCATATTGAACACATCCTGTTGCATAGAACACAAGTAATCCCCAATTGTACTTCTGGTATGTGTGGTATATATACAAAATATAATGCTCATCCTAATTATTGATATGATGGCAAAATAAAATAATTCTGGTGTCTAGTATAATATACAAATCCAAACTAAAGGCAGCACTGATGGTGTAATGGTTAGCATTACTGCCTCACAGCACTGAGGTCATGGGTTCGAGTCCTACCATGGCCCTAACTGTGTGGAGTTTGTATAATCTCCATGTAAGCTCCACTGGGGCAGGGACTGATGTGAATGTTCAAATATTTTGTGTAAAGTGCTGAAGAATGTGTGTGCTATATAAATGGTACTCTTTACCTAGCACGGCGCCCACGATTTTGATCGTGGTCATCGCAGGTAAAAAATTCGCGGCCATCCCATAGGGAACAATGTTAAATGTCTCAATTGACCCGATTTTTCTGTTCAATGCCTCAATTGACCCGATTTTTCAATAGGAAACAATGTTAAATGGCCCACAGAAGCCAAATAGCCACCCTGAAGTGTGAAATGGCCCCCACAATTGTTAACGCCACCCCACGATCAACGTGAACCCGAAGCGTGGTGAGCGCAGCGAGCCCACGAGGGGCGGCGGTGCGCGTCCTACGACCTTTTCATACCCCCACTATCCACGTCGGCGTGGAGTTGAGAATAGAATAGTGTGGCGAGCGCAGCGAGCCACCGAGCCCGAAGCGTGGCGAGCGCAGCGAGCCCCGCGAGGGGACGCGGATACCTTCACAGGTAAACGCGTCCCTTTGCGGGCTTCACAGGTATCCGCGTCCCCTCGCGGGGCTCACTGCGCTCACCACGCTTGCTGACTTGTGGATAGTAAATAATGCACACCCACATTTTGGTGACTGTTTTTCAATGCATTTTACAATTATTTTTACTATTATACAAGGAAAGTCTCAAGTTTGGTGCTTAATGTACATTGTAGATTGCATGGTTTTTCATGCCAAACTTTATTCTTGGGACTAGTATATACTATAAATCCCTATCCTGGTGGCTAATATGTAATTTCGTGCCCAAATCTCTTGGCTTTAATATAGTTTAGATAACCTGCTTGTGCCATGGTTCAGAATGACTGCGCACTACTTTCAATTATTGGAAGGGAAGCTCTGACAAAACTAAAAAGGAAGATAATATGTTGTAGCTCGGCCCCTAGTCTAGCCAAGCAATTGATCTCCCTGTCCTACTGTACCCACCCACACAGTTGTGCTTACCTGAAAATTATCCAACAAATGTATGTCACTACCTGACTCTTTTCCCTTAGAATCAATATAGTAAATATCTTTACTGACCCCTGGAAGTGTTATGTCTTCCTCCTTCTACAATGGTTTATAATGAGATAATGTAACAAGAGAATGTGAAGATCAGAAGTGGGAAAACTACTTTCATTATTATGGCTGCATCAAGTGGTGGATAGAAGATAAGTTATGAACTTACATTTCATAAAACAAATCATTAATTTAATATAATACATATTAGTACAAAACAAATCTGGCTCCTCAGGACAGATACCTGCAAAATGAAACATAAAGCAATTATGTATCATCTGCTCAAAAAGATACCGAGATTACTAAACCCTGTGACTCGATCCATTGGAACACAGACTAGCCTGGCCAGTTTTATTATATGACGAATACTAGGTAACAGAAAATAAAAGGAAAAAAACAGATCAACCATCAAGATGAATGATCTAATATCCACATAGCATTCATTAAAACACTTGTTTTTAATACATTGTATAGAGGTTTAGTCAAGTTCAGTAAATGAGATTTAAACTAACAGAAGAATTATAAACCTGGCAAAGAGAATTTTGAACAACAGCTACAAAGCAAATTGAACCTGATATCTGTTTATCTTGGCTTGAACCAGTAGAACAGTTAAATCATTCTTATCTGAGATGGATTATACTGGTAATTAGAAGTGGTGTGAAACTGGCCAATGTTTGCAAAGCACTCTCCTTTATCACTTTACTGTTAGCACTGACTGGCTAATAGGAAATCATCCCATTTATTAGAGAGATACTAGATTGATTATGATGATTATATGATTGCACTATGAACTGTAGTAACCAGACAGCAGTATAGTAAAGGGATGCTTAATTAGCAATACTAACAACATTTCTAAGCTTTCTTCTTTGTCTTGATTAGTCCTTTTATAATGCCAACAGTTTCAAAATGTTATTTATCTATGCCCTAAGAGGCTTGTATCCCAATGCAATATAAACATAGCAGTATGTAACATAGCAGTATATAATTGATAACTGGCTACCAAGCTAAAGTAACGCATTCATTAATAGTTGTAACCTAATCTGCAATTTGTTTTATTGAAATTCTCCAAAATAGTTTCCACAATAAAAAAAATATTTCAAAGAGATTGTTTTCTAATACTATATTTGTATGACACTTTTTTTGTTCATGAATATGATTCAGTATATAAATTCGGTACTTATGTAGTAACTGGGCTGCCGATTTTTTGATTGTATGCCTTAAGTTAAGGCATACAATCAGATGCGATGCGATGCGATATCGCATCGCATCGCATCCGATATCGCATCCGATATCGGATGCGATGACCCGATTTTTCCATAGGAATCAATGTTAAAATGATTCCTATGGAAAAATGGGTCCTTTTCATACCCCTACTATCCAAGTGGGCATGGAGTTGGATATAAACCTGTGGCGAGCGTAGCGAGCCACCGAGCCCGAAGCGTGGCGAGCGAAGCGAGCCCCGCGAGGGGACGGTATTCGTCCCCTCGCGGGGCTCGCTTCGCTCGCCACGCTTCGGGCTCGGTGGCTCGCTACGCTCGCCACAGGTTTATATCCAACTCCATGCCCACTTGGATAGTAGGGGTATGAAAAGGACCCATTTTTCCCATTGAATTCCATGTTAAAATGGACTCAGTCCATTTTAACATTGATTCCTATGGAAAAATCGGGTCATCGCATCGCATCGCATCGCATCGAATCGCATGGTCGCATGCGATGCGATGCGATCTCCCGATCCGACCCGATTTAGAAATCGGCAGCCCAGTTACTACATAAGTACCATAAATTCTGTTCACAATTTTTCTTAAATTCTTTTTAGCACAGAAGTTACTACTAAAATGTTCAGTGCTAATGTAAGGCAGACTACTATTAGAAAATTCAAGAGTTGAAGTTAAGTCATCTTGGGACAGATGTACTAAGCCTTGAAAAGTGATAAAGTGAAGAGTGATATAGCACCAGCCAATCGGCTGCTAACTGCCATGTTATAGGCTGAGTTTGAAAAATGACTGGAGCTGGTTGGTTGGTTGGTAGTTTATCACTCACATCACTTTCAAGGCTTAGTACTGCTCCATTGTTCTTACAGAGCACCTATTCAATTTAAAGAAATCTACCAACTTGAAAAAAAGACAGCTATAAAACTGTCACTCTGTCATATACTGTACTTCCAGTTAGAATTCATAGAAACATAGAATTTGACGGCAGATAAGAACCATTTGGCCCAACTAGTCTGCCCCTTTTTTATCCTTCAGGTAATCTCAACCCTTTTTAATCCTTATTTTTTTGTAAAGATATTCATATGCCTATCCCAAGCATGTTTAAATTGTTCTACTGTCTTAGCCTCTACCGCCTCTGATGGGAGGCTATTCCACTTATCCACTACCCTTTCTGTGAAGTAATTCTTTCTAACATTTACCCTGAACCTACCTCCCTCCAGTTTTAGTGCATGTCCTCAGGTTCTATTACTTATTTTCCTTTAAAGAAAATTTTGACCTGTACTATGTTAAAACCCTTGATATATTTGAAGATTTCTATCATGTCCCCCCTTTCCCTTCTCTGCTCCAAACTATACATGTTAAGATATTTTAGTCTTTCCAAGTAAGTTTTGTGATGTAGGCCATGCACCATTTTAGTTGCCCTTCTTTGTACACTCTGTAATGTATTTATATCCTTCTGAAGATATGGTCTCCAGAATTCCTTAAGGATGTATTCAATTATGTGTGATATAAGGTCACAATCTTTGACTATGCAAATCATGGTTACTATACAGCAACATCACAGATTTCACTGCATATATCTATGGGCTGAAAGGAAAAATGCCAGAAATTTGGACAGAATTCTGGCACCTTGGGGCTAATGTCACTTACTGAATGCCCTGTTTGGACATAATTTCAATTAGTTGGTAGTGGTTGTCCTATGGAATGTACATGACACTAATCTCATGTGATCATTCAACGCCTTTATAGGTCCTTTTTAAATATTATGGAAAGTACAAGAGTAAAGTTTTACCTGATGGAAAATGTGTCAGCGTAAATGGTAGATGGAAATGTTTTTGTACCGAGTGCAAAATGTAATAGAAATATCATAAAATAAAGATACTTTTAATATTTCCTTACACATATGACTTCATAATGACAAAAAGGGCTCCAATGAACAGTAATTTAGGGGAAATATATAAAAGTTGTAATTAATTAAGGAGTTGGTGCAAAAGAGATGATTGGCAGAACTTTTTTTTCTTCCAATATAAATTTTTATTAAGGGTTTTGTTCCGTTGCACACGGAAGGGGATAGGGTTACAGAATAAAGGAGGGGTGGGGGCAAGGATACAGTCCAACATACAGCAACATATATATAAACAACCATACGTGTAAGAACATACAATAATTGCAATGAAGATTGAGATAAGAACTCAATCAATCCACTGAGTTGGTAGGTGATAAGTGGGAGTAATCTAAATAGTTTCTACAATAAACTAAGCCATGTCACACAGTAGTGTTGCCCCTTCATTTTAACTTGACTCATTTGTTTTAATTAAGATTTAGCTGAAATTCTCCTTAGCAACTTTTAAACTGTGGAAGTGTTAAAATACACTTGTAACCACATTAAGATGTTTGCAATGTTCTAAATCTGAGACGACGTATAAAAGCTTTAGTGAGATGGCTAACGCCACATTTTCACCATGACACAGGAGCCAGTGCCAACTCAAGTCACCGTTTTCTCAGAGTGCAGGCAATCTATTTTTCCTGGGCCAGAAACCTAAATTGCATTTTTCTTTAACTCAAACAGCTGCCCATTAACATTAGTACATAAAAATATAAAAATGTATATTCTTAGACATAACAGGACATTTTATATTATATTTTACATGTTATGTAATTTAGTTTGAGCTGTTATTATTACTTATAATCCATTTTCCAACTTTCTACAGACTTACATGGTAATGAGATGCCTTGAGCTTTGTGAATGGAGCATCATTGAACTTCTGACTAATAACCCCTTAAGACTGCACTATAGAGAGCGGAAACACTGCATTGCTGGGCCTGACAGTATAATTTGGGTAAGTCCCAGAAATACTTTCTACAGTGGCTTTACTGCACACCTGCCTCACTCACCTCCAGGCAAGGCCATCTCTTCCATTCGGCTCAGTGGGCAGATGCCCAGGGGTCCTAGTATTCAAAAGGCCCATGGCTGATAAACCTTCCCACCCCTACCCAGCTGGACAGTTTATAGGTTGCCTTACTATGGAGTAATTTGGATTGTAGGTACTATTGTGTGACTACTCCCCTTCCCAATAAAACCCACACTCCTGTACCTATTCCTGTTGTGTGGTAGGGACCCCATAGCTCTTTCTGGCACTGGCCACTAAATTAACTAGGTATTGCAAACCAGGGGAATTGTAAGAGAGGAGTAGACCCATGTGCAGCCTCCTCTGTCCAGGTCCCCTCCTCTCCAACGACAGCAGTGCAGCCCTGCAGAGTCTGATCCACTGGTGCCGATTCCGTGGGTGCTCAAGGGCTTGAGCACCCACGGAAATTCTTGGGCACCCACTGGCAGCCAGCCGTGGTCGCCAACCCGTCGCTGCCCAGCAGTGAATCGGGTGGCTCGCCCGCCTGCCCCTCTCTTCCTCCCGTCCGCTTGCCTGCCAGTGCCTGCCTCTCCTTCCGGGGAGGGGAGGAGAGCACATTGCGCGACTCTCCTAGCCCTCGTTGTCCATACTTGTGATTTGGCCGCCCGTCCACCAATCAGAGCTCGCGGGCCGGCAGCCAATCAGGAGCCGGCCTGCGAGCTTTGATTGGCGGATGGCCCAGTCACAAGAAAGTGAAGGGAAGGAGAGACGCGCTTTGTGCTGTGCTCTCCTTCCCTGAGAAGGTGGCGGAGAGTGACACTGCAGGAGTGAGCATATTTTACTACTTGGTGGCACTGTGGGGGCATATTTTACTACTTGGTGACACTGTGGGGGCATACTACTTGGTGGCACTGTGGGGGCATTCTACTTGGTGGCACTGTGGGGGCATACTACTTGGTGGCACTGTGGGGGCATACTACTTGGTGGCACTGTGGGCATACTACTTGCTGGCACTGCAAACAAATGTGTATTGAACTATAGGGGTTTCAGCGCTGTAGGTCTGCTGGGGGAATATGGAACATTTGTGGTAACCCCGTACCACAAAAGCAGATACAAAAAAAAATGGGGGGAGATGTGTCAAAAACACATCTATTTTGTTCCTATCCCTCCTGCGACCTAAAAGTGAAATGTAAACTAGCACGTTCCTGTATTACATAGAACGTTCCTCTTCTCCGCCTCTGGTAATATGCACCGATCTCACTGAACGATAGATAAAGCAGTGGACCCTTCACCAAGGTTCAGTCTCCCTTAAAAGTGACACAAACCACCAAATACACCCCTTATCTGGGATAGGCGTCTCCTCTTCTCCGACCGGTGTAAGCTTTCAAATACAAAGATTCCACGGGATCCTTAATGAATTCCCACGAACAGGCTCCGTGCAGTGGTATATCATATGAAAATAAACAATGGAACCAATATAGTGTGACACTGTATTTAATTTATAAAAAGCATAGAAAATGAACACAGGTAAAAATCCATAAATCTTCTAAAAAACAATTCATGATGCTGGAGGGGGGATAACACAATTACCGGAGTCGGTGGAGAACTCGTTGGAATGGAGCTCTCAAACAAGCGCTAGTGAAAAGACGTCCCGGGCACTCTCCGACTAGGCAAGCTACAAGCGATCCCGGCAAAGGTGTCCTCCCGGCTCAGCGGGTGTACGTAGGTCCGACGCGTTTCGACCGTCACTTCGGTCTTTTTCAAGGATGTAATGAATCCGTGTACGTTGTCCCTATTTAAGGGATAAATATCCAATCACAAATGAGCAGTTCCGTTCACTCGTAAGCAGCGTCGCGCGTTGTCTTGGAGACTGTTGCGGCTAGTGATCACTGCCCCGCTTCCGTCTATCTCTTATGTAAGGTTTTGCCCCACTTCCGGATGAGCGGACTTTGTCTGTATAAGTTGTTTCTATTGCCGGCAAATGGATCTTTGCGGTAATACAGATCTTTGGTGCTGTACGGAAGTTCCATGCTTGAAAGTAATCACAGGATGCATGATAAAAAGCAGAAAATACAAATTAGTACGAATATCCATATAGCAAAATCAAAATGTCATTGATCCCTTAGCGGTTGAATATAATATATATATAACAGATGATTAAAAAGATTCTTCCTTAAACGGCAACATATTTGATAAAAAAGACAATGATAAAAAATATGGGTATAAAAACTAAAGTATAAAAATTACAGGAACCATTTTATCTCGAAGTCCTTGTTTAGACCGTGAGGATGAAGAGTGTTCAGGTTATAGATACATTTCATTTCTTCTCTGGCCAATTGTGATGCTTTGTTTTTCTTCCTAATGTCATCTTTAATTTCTTTGATACCCACAAATCTGACAATATGGTTTATATTAGAATTATGTGCGATTTTAAAATGATGGGACAAACTGTGAGTTTCAAGGCCTTTTTTGATATTATTTAGATGTTCAGTTATTCTGGTCTTGAAAGGTCTTGATGTGCGTCCAATATAAAAGAGATTACATGAACACTCTATGGCATAGATAACATTGGGTGTGTTACATGTAATAAAATTTTCTATATTAAAAGTGTTCTGGTTAATTGTTACTTCCGTAGTTTTTGAATGTCCGCCACTTTTCACCATCTTACAGCCTCTGCATAGGCCACACCTGTGGAAACCTTTAGTGCGAATTCTACCACCCTGGTTTGCTGTGGTGAAAGTGCTTCTGACTAATTTGTTTTTAATATTTGGGGCTTTCTTATAAATAAATTTCGGAGCTTTCGGCAGAAGTGTTCCTATAATAGGGTCCTTTAGTAGGATCTTCCAATTCTTCCTGAAGGAGGTTTCTACATTTTTGTGCTGGGCATTGAAGCTCGTAATAAAAGCCCAATTAAAGTTTTCATTGGTTTCTTCCTTAGATGGTCTAGGTTTTAAAAGAGTCTCTCTATCTATACCCTCAGTTTCCTTCACAGTTTCTGATATTTTTTCTATTTCATAGCCACTTTGGATAAATCTTTCCGCCATATTGCTCGCTTGTTGACTATATATTGTCGTGTTGGAACAGTTACGTCTAAGACGTTTAAACTGGCCGCCTGGGATAGCATTTAGCCAAGTATTATGGTGGCAGCTATTTCTTTGTATGTAAGAAAGACAGTCAGTTGGTTTTGTGAAAGTTTTTGTTTCCAGGTGGCCGTTGTTCTCAAAAATCGTGATGTCCAAAAAGTCTATACTTGAATGGCTAATGGTGAAAGTTAGCTCGATATTCTCGTTATTTGAGTTTAGATGGTCACAAAAAGCTTTAAGATTGAGATCATTACCTCGCCATATAAAGATGATATCATCTATGTATCTGGACCAGGATACCAGGTCCGCCCCAAACTCATGCCCATTCCACACATGCTCCTCTTCCCAGAGGCCCATGAAAATATTGGCATAGCTTGGGGCGAACCTGGTACCCATAGCGGTCCCCACTTGCTGGCACTGTGGGGGCATTCTACTTGGTGGCACTGTGGAGGCATACTACTTGGTGGCACTGTGGGGGCATACTACTTGGTGGCACTGGGGGCATACTACTTGGCACTGTGGGGGCATACTGTACTACTTGGTGGCACTGTGGGGCATACTACTTGGCACTTTGGGGGAATACTGTACTACTTGTTGGCACTGTGGGGGCATACTACTTGGCACTGTGGGGGCATACTGTACTACTTGTTGGCACTGTGGGGGTATACTGTACTACTTGTTGGCACTGTGGGGGCATACTGTACTACTTATTGACACTGTGGGGGCATACTGTACTACATTCTGGCACCGTGGGGCAATGTTCCCTCTAATTTGACAAAGGCTGTGTGCGGCCAAAGATTTTGGCTGTGCAACTTTGGAAGGAAATTTAAATTTTTGTGCGTTAACTTTACTTAAAAATTATATTAAACATTTAAACATTCAAATCACAGCACAGAATGTAGTTAATGGGTGAAACACACATTAACTGAGTCCACAACTGCAAAAAGGGACCACTGCTGCTTTGTGCGCTCTGTTGTAATGTCTGTGCGCACGCTCGTCGAGTTGTGTGCGCGCGCACGCGCGCACAGCTTAGAGGGAACACTGCCGTGGGGGCATATCCGGCACCATGGGGGCACAGATGTCACCATGGGGGTATTCCCAGGGCCGGCGACAGGGGGGGTCAAGGGGGACATGTGTGACGGGCCCCGGCGATCTGAGGGGCCCCAGAGCCCGTCTGTGTGTTTCCACCTTGGCCACGGAATGTTAGGGGCCCAAAGCATACCACCCCCCATCGGCAAGGCCGGGGCCCCCGAGCACTGCCTTTACCCCGCTACCATCCACTCCGTCATTAAGGTCCCCTCTAGCCAGAGCGCACCAGCACCCACCACCCTTCTAACCGATTATGACCACAGAGTCACAATGGTGCGGCCGCTGCGTCCCCTCCCAGACTCCCAGTAATGACCTGCGGGAGGAGGAGGAGGGATCCCTGCTATTTCCGCTCCATGTAGTAAGCAGTGGCGCGGCTGGTCCAAACTCTGACAGTGACTCCTGACTCCTGGCTGCCTTAGTGACAGTCTGTTGTGTCCGGCAGCAAATTAATTCAAAGTAAGGGATATAAATATTTTACATGTGCGGTGCCGGCATTACACTATTTAACTGCTGATTAATGTGAAGTCCGGAGTGCTGCGGTTCTGCTGTATAATATATATATATATATATATATATTTACCTACTAGGCGATTCATCATAAGGGGCTGTGCCTCCTTAACTTGTGAATGCTTTTGGTGTTCGCATTGGGTAAGGGACGGGGTGTGTGTTTTGGATGGGGTTGAGTTTGGAGTGGTGTGGATGTAGTTTGTGTGGGTTTGGGGCATTAGTGTTTGTGTAGCCACTGCATGTGGCTATGTAGCGGCTTTGTGTGGGGGTGGGGTGCGAGGGTGGGTGGTTGAGACTGGTTGGGGGTGGTGTGTGGGGGGGTAGTCGCAGGTTCGGGGCTTCTAGGGGTGGTGTAGTATGATGTGTGGGGCTGTCTTGTGTGGGTGGTGTGGGGTGGGTTAATGCTGGGGTGTACATTGTGAGTGAAGGACAGTTGCAGAGCTGCTGTGGTTGTGGGTGGTATGGGTGCATTGGTGGTGTGGGTGGGGGAAGGATGTTGTTACTGCAGTAGGTGAAGGGTTACAGCCATGTGATCCCCAGTGTTTCACCTACCTGCATCTTTCATAGGTGCTCTCTCAGCAGTTAGTCCAGCAGGTGAGGAGTTAACCGCTGCTGAGGGTGTGTGGCGTTTTGTGCCTTTCCTCTTTTAGCCCCAGTGACAGGTGTATAATTATTACACATTTTTTGAGTGGTTCTGTTTGTAGGGACCCCACTGCACTGCTTTGCCCAGGGGCCCATAATGCTGTTAAGATGGCCCTGGCAGCCATTGGTGCAGGCCGCAGCCGCTCAGAGGCTGAGCCTGAGTCAGCTGTCTCCCTGCTGCACTGCGCACCGCACATACCTTGTGTCGGTTTTGGATTACGTAGGGGGGGTAGAGGTGGGGGCGTACGTGGGGGCCCCAGAAAAATCAGTGTATAGGGCCCCAAGATTTCTGTTGCCGGCCCTGGGTATTCCTGTTTCTGGCACCGTGGGAGCATATGTGTATCTGGCACTATTTGGGCATATGTGTATCTGGCACTATTTGGGCATATGTGTATCTGGCACTGCACTATTGGGGGCATATGTGTATCACAACCCCATTTTCATTGGATGCACCCCATGTGGCTACACCCAATTTTTGGCGTGCGCCGTAAAAAATTCAATAAACAGTTATGAATGTGGCATAGTGTGTCAGGGCATTATTTAGTTATTAGGCAGATTTTTTTTTTTTTTTTTTTATTTTAGTAGCTCTTCGGGTGGTTTATTTTGCTGCGAGTAGCTCACACCCCAAAAAAGGTTGGAGACCACTGGCTGCTAATATATAAACACATGTAAGTATTTAAAAAAATTAAATAAAGAAGATGGGTCAATGGGCGGGTCAATGGGCGGGTCAATGGGCGGGAATCTCGAGCACCCACCAGCAAAAAAGAAAAATCGGCACCTATGGTCTGATCCCTAGGGCTTAGACTCTAATGTGCATGAGTAGATCTCTGGAAAAACAGTATGGCAGTCATTTTTCTGAGGGATTTCCTCAGCTCTGCTGCCATCGCAGTGGGACTGCAGAGGGGTAAGTATCAAATATTAGTATTATAATATTAGTATTAAAAAAAAATGGGTGCAGCACAGGGACTCAGGAGCCTGTGTGCCCTGGACACAGTGCACTGATTATAAACAAGCCACTGCATTTTTATTCCCATAAATGTGTGTAGGAAGAGCATTGCTCTTCCTAGGGGCCTACGCTGCTGTTAAGACTGCCTTGCCTCCAAGTACTATAGTATGGCACTACCAGTGGCTTCAAATGGCAGACCAACTAAAAATGCAGCATGTAATAATGCAACACAGGGAAACTCTTGTCTGGATAACTTTGCTTATTTGAGCAAACTTGTATATTAGGTTTCCTGACTTTTATTGCATATCATTTTCACCTGTGTTCCTATAGGGAACTCACTACATGTGTTGAATCATTTAGATGTGATAAATATACCTGAATCTTGTTTCCTCTCTTCTCCCTCTTATCTTCTCTCTCCCAATTTCTCTCTTTAAACTGGAGGTCAGACACACTCTTTGAATTGATCTGATTCATGGATATTTACCAGTAATAGGTCAGATGTCCCATCAATTCCCATACCTTACATAAATGAACAACAGGGTTTATAAAACCGCATACATTTTTTTATTAGTAGGAGACATCAATAGAATATCCTGAACATTACGATTATTGACCTAAAACATATGAACAATGGGTAAAAACAACTAATAAAAGAAATTGTGCTATAAGGTCAAATGTATAATGATCCAGCTCAATACATTAGTCTATAATAAAAATATAATTACACACTGCCAAACACACTGAAAATGGGGAAACCATGGATTCAGCTACATAGATTCCACCATGTATTTCATAAGAGATTATCTTCCTTTTTCCTGTTGCATATTATACCAAGTTCTGTTGCAGAAACTTATCTTTGGAATATTAATATTTCACAGATATTGGGCTTAAATAATTCTTTCATCTATAAATAATGCATCAGTGTGTTTTTTAAACTTTTTTTTTTTTGCTAGTAGATTTTTTATTTGGATATGAGCAGTAATTAATTGATTTTTTCTGGAATTTTGCATTTAGTATTTATATACCACTACACTGCAGTAGAACATTTGTATTACTCGTTAGAGTTGCTACAAATTTACTTATCACACACCGTAGCTTGGCTAAAGATTTTCTAATGAACTAGTATCCCAAGAGACTGATGAAATACAAGAGATATACACCTTTATTTATTAATGAGGCATAATCATAATGCAGCCCCAAAAAATAAGGCTCCTTACTGAGGCATATAGCAGTGATTTGGAATGTAATTTTCTTGGTTTTTTTTTATGACGGGGCTGTGGCTGAGACGTGGGGTGACATTCTATGGTATGAGATAAAAGCGCATTTTTTTATCTCGCTCCACATCGCCGCTCTTCGCACTTACTGAAATCGCATTTTTTTGTAATAAATCGCATATTTAATGGGATGCGCTTTGGAGGCTTAAAAGTGCGATGTAGTGCGATTTGCGGCGAAGTGGTGCGATTTTATGACACATAAAAGTGTGATTTCTTCCGCCGGTCATGTGCGAGTTTTGGACCAACCGGAGTGCGATTTACAAGACTGTCTCCGCATTCCTCCCTCCTGCACAGCTCCTCCAAATGGGCCACATCACAAATCAGCAACTCCAAACCACTCTGCAAAATCTCCATGTCTCAAACCCTCACAGGTGTCCTTAATGATGTTGGGGTATATGTAGCGGTGTTTCTGAGTGAAATTAAGGGCACCTGTGTTGAAATTAACCATTTGTGCACTTGACCAAAGTGAGTTCTGGGCCAAATCGCCCAACAGAACCTGGTCTGAAAAATTATTAGACACCTTAAAAGTGCGATTTACTAAAACGCATTCCATTAAATAAGCGATTTGTATACTTTTCTGTACGAAAACATCTGGATGCGATAAAAGTGCGATTTTTTACCACACTTTCAGTACGCATGAGTTATCGCACAGAATATGCGATATCCGGCCATTAGCGCATCCTATTAAATATGCGATTTCATGGAAAAATGTGATGTCGCCATTTTTTTTACTAATAATCGCCAAAAAACACACATCTCATCCCATAGAATGTGATCCATGGGCTCCAATAAGAGCCCCTACAAGAGGTGATGATAAACAAGTGAAGTTATAACTTATATCACTTTAGTTCGGGGTACGACACAGTCATACATGTGAACCTCTGAAAAGTTACAATGTTTATTACAATCAACTCCAACTCAATAGAAGGATCACAAGATCCCTCTCCAGCCAGGCTGCATCACTGACATAAACAGGGTAAAGACATCTTCAGACCAATATACAGATATATATCCATTTATGTGGCAGCACACTCCCACCCAAAAAAATTCCACATCTCTCCTCATTCACTGGAGGTACTGTAGGTCAGTGTAAGCACTAATAATTTGTACTTACTCACATTATATGCTGGAGTAAGCACCTATGAATACAGCTGTATGAGGGGTCCATCAATGCCTTCTGTCTGCTCTGGAATATCCCATTCTGCTGTTCTGTACATCCAGTTAATGCATGGGGAGGTCTTGAGTGGGTTTCTTGAAAAGACAAACATGGCTTCAATGAGCACGCATCTGACCCCGAGCATGTTCAAAATAGCACTCGAATACGTGTGGGCCACTAGACATATATGATCAGCCAGGGTACCCAATTTTGATACGAGACGTAGCATTTGAGTATAACTATCTTGCCTGAAATAAGTGCTTTGCCAATCACTCTACTAATGCAATGATTACAGTAACGCAAGAAATTGGAGTCACACTGATTTTGGTCTTGAAAAGAGAGGTCAGATGAAGACTGAGTACTATGCCAGAGTATTTTGAGTGAATGTCTGCTGGAAATACCCAAAGAGAACAGTGCTATGAACGAGTATTCTCTCCTAGGCAAAGAACTGCCAGGGTGTATTTAACCAAGTTTAGTCCATGCAGACCAACAAGTAGGCAGATATATGCATGTGAAGAGGTGTATCTTTTGTATATGCTACAAATCAGTTATAAGTACATACTGATGATTATGACTTGTAGTAAAGTAGGAACATGTAGATGCCTATTTGGAGGCCAAATTAACACTCTTTGTCATGACACTCCTAAACAATTTTCTTCAGTGTGGCAGAGCATATTATACTGTTAAATCAGGAAATACTGCTGCCATGAAGGGTTGTACTTGGTCTGCAACAGTTATGTGGTACATCCACACAAATGCCAGGACACAGGGTGGTTCCCAGCAGAACATTGCCAAGAGCATCACACTGCTGCTGCCAGCTTGTCTACGTTTAATAATGCATTCTGATGCCATCTTGTCCCCATGAACTTGTCCATCCACGTGATGTACTGTAAAAGAAAATGTCATTCAAATTGTAAAGCACAATGGAATATGCTATATAAGAAACTGTAAATAATTCATCAGACCAGGCCAACTCATTGAATAGCTCCATGGTTCGGTTCTGATGCTCACATGCCCATTGCAAGTACTTTCTAGAGTGAAAAAGAGTCAGCATGGGCAATCTGATCAGTCTGTGGCTACACAGCTCCATATCCAGCAACAGTGGCGGGCTGGGCAGGGGGGCAGGGTGCCAGGTGCCCCCCAGGCCAGTACAATTGAACAGTTTGGGGCCGCTGCAGCAGGAGCGCTGTGCTTGCCTATACTTGTGGCCAGGAGGCAGTGCAGCATGTGCTCCTGGCCTGGCTGCTCTAAGATCACTGACCCAAGCTCAGAGCTGGAGCAGTCGGATCCGACTGAGACAGTGGCACCGCGCAGCCCAGGAGCCTACAAACACACAGTGACAGCTGCAGTCCGGGATTGTTCATTGCTGTGGCCAGCCCCTCCCCTGGGACCAGCCACCAATGAACTGTGCTGCCATACAGGCTGGTCCCTCCCCTCCTGTAACGGGACCTCATCCACTTCTCTCCTCACGGGCAGCTAAGCATCAGCAGCAACAGCTTCCATCCTGATCCCTCCCTTCTCACCCATTACAGGAGTTGGGCTGGGTGAGTGCTTTGGAGGGAATAAGGGACAGGGGTGGGGATATCTGCTATAAGTTGTGTGTAACTGTGGCATACATGTATGTCATGTGTGTATTGGGGGGCTGGCTTTTATTTATTTATTTTTAATGTGTGTGGATGGAAACATCCATGTGTCAGTGTTCCGTACATGTGTGTGTGTCTGTAGTTTTCTTCTTTATTGTGTGTTTGTGTGTGCTTAAGTCTGTCTGCATGTCAGTGTGTGTGTAAAAATATGTGTAAGTGTTGCATATATATATATATATATATATATATATATATATGTGGGGGGGGGGTTGCTGTTTTCCTTATTAAATGTATGTGTGTTTGTGTGGAAAAATACAACAGTGCAGCATACATGTCTGTGTGTGTGTGTGTGTGTGTGTGTGTGTGTGTTGGGGGGGGCTGTTTTCTTCTTTAGTGTATGTGTGTGTTTGTGTCGGATACTAAATACTGAATGCGGCCCCAAAGCTGGCCATACACTAGTGCGATTTGGCCACTTTTCACCCGATTCTGACAGATCAGGCTGAGAAATCGGTGAAAGGTGGGCAAATTGCATGTGTTTCAAATCGGAGTGGGAAATCGGATCTGCTGCGTGGGGCCACTTGCCTGTGTGTGCCCCCCAGGCTGAAAGTAGCCAGCCAGCCCCTGACCAGCAAGCTGTGATGCACTGTGCGTTCTGATACCCTTTTATCATGGCCAGCATTTACTTTTCTGCCAATTTGTGCTGCAGAAGCTCTTTTGTGGGTTAGTGTCAGATGGGTTGGCCTCATGCACATCAATGAGCCTCGGGAACCCATGATCCTGTTGTTAGTTCAGCAGTTGTTCTTCACTGGTTCACATGTTGTAGGTACTAACCACATACCAAGACAACCCCACAAGACTTGCCATTTTGGGGATGCTCTGACCCACTCATATATCTATTCTACTTCGGCATTTGTCAAAGATACTTTCACATGTCCGTTTTTCCTGCTTCCAAAACATCATCTTCAAGAACTGACTGTTCACTTGCTTTTTAATGTAACCCATCCCCTGGCAGGATGACACTGTAACAAGATAATACATTTTATTCAGTTAATCTGTCAGTAATGATATTGCTGATTGGTGTAAACTTTTTGGTGTACTACTAGGGACATAAACCGCATGCTGTTGTGGGTGAGGGGAATGAAAAAACTGATCCCAGTAGAGGGTCAGAGCTCATGAAGAGAGTATCTGACTACAATGCCACAAGTGATGGATTCAAATCCCAGGTATATTAGTACCTTGAAATGTAATAAAGGAAATGTGAAAGAATAACGAAGAGCAATGAAGATAAGTTCATAAATGTTGTATAGGTATTAACAACAGAAGAGGTGGAGGAAGGAGATGGACAGTCAGGATATGCAGAGCTTTAAAGAGAAGGAAGGGAAACTGCAAAATAAAGTAATAAAAAAAGATAATACACAAGTGCAACCAACAGTGCTATGTGCAGTGGCACACTCCCTGCACCACTACATGCGGTAGCAATCTGTACACCACCCTTACGGCCCTGGCCAGAGTATAAATAAAACTGTTTTGCCTCCACATTTCAAAGACTCTGCCACTGAAGACTACTCTAGAAAACAAGACACCAGTTACATCTGCCCCACATGCAGTGCACATGGTTTTGTCCATTTGAGAAGGAATTTGCCTTTGAAAACGGACAAGAATAAGGTCCCTCCATCGTCAACCTCATCGGTACTCATTCTGTTTCTAAGTGCAATTCTAATTTGTAACTTTGGCCTTACATTTAGTATTAGGTGGACTTAGATAAATTTGGGGTTCCAGTGACCTTGACACATAGGTGGTCCCCTCCATAGGGAAAGTGTGGGTTTCAGCAGAAATGGTCTAGCTGCTCTAGAATGGTTCTGCAGTTCTCTCATATTTACTAGTCCCACTCATCTAATTTAGTCAGGGATCATGTTAATGATTATACCGACTGCAAAAAGGGAGGCTGAACAGCAAACACATTTCATTGGTGGTTATTCCCTTGTGTGTACTAAAGTTCTGTCTTCCACCAGTTGTCCAGTCCGATTGGACAGAGTCAATTAAGTGTAGAATTCTACATAGAAAACTTGTTATTGCTTTCTATTCCACAACGCCAGTACATACCAGTACTAGTTGTGCCCATCACTTTGACCATAAATAATTTTATTTGGTCCTGGACCACCAACCTGAGGCACCCCTGCAAGAGTATCAAGGCACCCCAGGGTACACAGTTTGGGATCCACTGGTATATACTGTATGCACGGACGGTGTAATGGTTAGCATTACTGCCTCACAGCACTGAGGTCATGTGTTCAACTCCCGCCATGGCCCTTACTGTAGAGAGTTTGCATATTCTCCCTGCTCTTACGTGGGTTCCTCCGGGTACTCTGGTTTCCTCCCACATTCCAAAAATATACTGGTAGGTTATTTGGATCCTAACAGGAATTAACCCTAGACTGAATGAGTGTGCATGTACATGTGGTAAGGAATATAGATTGTAAGCTCCACTGGGGCAGGGACTGAAGATTGGATTAAAAAAATGACACCCTACACCTATTGGGTTAAACAAATGACACCCTACACCTATTCTTCAATAGTTGTTATGTTTCAAGGCAAATATCAGACCATTACACAGGATTTTTTACTTTTATCAACTGTTAGATTACATCATTAAACTGTTAATTGTATATATACATATATATATATATATATATATATATATATATATATATATATATTGTGTAGAGAGACCGGCACTGCCCAGCTGCCAGGACAGCATGTGATGTCTTGCCCGGGTGCCCGTTCCTAGGGGTAAAAATAGCAGCAGAAGGAACGTTACTCCAAGCATAGGTGTCGATTCTTGGGGTGCTCAAGGGCTTGAGCACCAAGAGTCCCGATGGCCGCTGCTGGGCCGCCATATTACTGCTGAGCGCTGATCAATCGCCGCCGCTATACAGTTATGCCTGGTACACACCAGGACAACTAGGGCCCGATCCCCTCAATCTAGATCCAATTCCGACCAATTGGATGTAGATTGGGCCCTTTTTTTCCCTGTTCTGGTCCGATCCCGATCCGATGCGCGGCCCCGCGGGTCGGTCGTTATTCAGATCCTACCTGCTGCAGGTAGGATCTGAAGAACGACCATACAGCCGGGTGCGGGTCGCCATCGGATCGGACGAGACACTGACGACCCGATCACGATGTGCATCGTGAGCGGGTCGTCGTGGTGTGTACCCTACATAAGGAGTCAGGACACTTCTGCCCTGCAGTGCACTCCCCCATCCCACCACGCCCCGCACACTCTTACGCGTCCTCACGCTCACCTGCCGGGCGCCGGCGCCAACCTCCCCCTCCTTCTCCCTCTACTGCAATCACACATCCGGGG
>NC_139217.1:338114832-338122332 GCF_055691185.1 Crinia signifera
ATATGTAGTCTTTGTATCCCTCATGCATACACCTATACAGCCAATTCCCAGAGCACAGTATGCTATGCAGAACGGAGTACATTGGCCGCCAGTATCTGTTCTGCAGTCAGATCCTAATTCCATACTATTCCTATATAATGTTACTGTAAATAGGTTTTGAAAAGCATGCACCGTATATTCCCTAGAAATGCTGAAATCAGCCTGGATTTTCTATCCCACTAAGATTTTTCTGCCCCATAATCCATCCTCTATGTCATACAAGAAGTGGTGATTTACAGGTCTGCGGAAAGCGTTTCAATGTGGGAGTGTGTGTGTACAGACTGCTGTCCATTCAACGCAGAGCGCCCCTAATGAGCTGAATCGGTGTAATAACCTCAATCACATGTAAAGCAGAAAGCACTTATTATAAAGGATTAAGGAAAAACCTAGACTTTATGCACTACATCCCCACAGCATCTCCCCCGAACATACCTAATATATTCCACAAACTATGACAAGCATCCATTTATTTCCTATTCCAACTTCTGGCTATCAACTTGGATTTCAGTTTAACCAGCAAAACAACTTTTTTTTTTCACTGGTAAACCATTTTAATTAAGTGTAGCAGAGGGGGTTTCTGCCCTAGAACTTGGAGTAGTGAATAATTTAACTCTTTCAGAGACACCATGTTAAACATTTCTAATCAGAATGGAGTTAAAAACTTATCATATGTTCAAAGCCAGTCTGGGAATAATCGAAGGCATGCACAATAGATTACAGAGTATGCCTTTGAGAGAGAAATGTCCTTGCTCACACTATATATTGTGTGTATCTTGCTTCGTACAGAGAAACGATTTCTTTCTGTGCAATGAATCTAGGCCAGAGAGACAGAGTGTGGCAGACATGCAGGAGAGAGAGGTGTGTATATGTGTTTAAATGACCCACCTGGGTTCTCAGTTCTCATAGTTACAATGTGAATATCTAGTTTTTGTTTTACATTAACGGTCTAAAATCTTAATCCAGGTGTTGACTAAGTGTTTATCCACTCGGCCTCATGGGAGCACGGACTGAAAGCCAGGAAATCTAGTGTATGGGATATACTTGTGGGGAGATTGCAATTGCAGACTGTGATTGGTGAGAGGCCAGCAACATAAAGTCTCGACTCATACTCTGCATTTGTGTGTGTGTGTGTGTGTGTGTGTGTGTGTGTGTGTGTGTGTGTGTGTGTATGAGACATTTTACTATATATGTGTATATATATATATGTGTGTGTGTGTGTGTGTGTGTGTGTGTGTGTGTGTGTGTGTGTGTGTGTATGAGACATTTTACTATATATGTATATGTGTGTGTGTGTGTGTGTGTGTATGATACATTTGACTATATATGTGTATATATATATGTGTGTGTGTGTGTGTGTGTGTGTGTGTGTGTGTGTGTGTGTGTGACATTTGACTATATATATATGTGTGTGTGTGTGTGTGTGTTTTATATATATATATATATATATACACACACACACACACACACACACACACACACACACCTTTCTGTGTATTTCAATATATATATATATATATATATATATATATATATATATATATATATATATATATATATATATATATACACACACACACACACACACATTTGCAAACAGAAAATATATATAACACACGTGTCAATGAGCAATTGAATCTCCATATGACAAACCATACAGATCACCCAATATGCTATACATGCACACCGTACACCATTGAGTGTAGGGCCCGTAGCTCCAGGGTTCAAGTGCTGCAGTATTAAACGGCGTGAACACTTGTAGCTTCTAAAAATAACAGAAATGTGTACAAACATTTCCATCTGATGTCTAGCCATGATCCACAATTAGTGGAGGTATGTACACTTGTCTGTTTTGACCAGTGTTGTCATTTGTATTAAATGGTTATAAAAACGTTATTTAACTCGCACATCCAGGGTTCTATAGATTAGAAATCAGCACACAGATGAATGATCTTAACGACAGCTCAATACAAATATTACAGAGATTGGAAGAGGTGCGGCTTGTTCATTAGCTTCGACCAAATGTATTCACTAGAACTGTCTGCACCATTTGGACTAATATCTTTGGATATTGTGTACAAAGGAAGCACAGTGTAAACATGGCACTTCCAGCGAAAACATTAGCGAAGTGGAGCTTTCATGCAATCACAGTATTGCATATCGGTCTGACTCCTCCACTTGGGCTAAACTATGGAAATGTGCACAATTACTTAGCAGTTTAATCTTTACACAAGTTTTACACTGTTATATAACAAAGCGGGCAGAAATAAAATGACCAGATCTTAATGTAAGAGCCTACCTGTTCTGCTGTCTGTGCATATTATAGACGGCTAAATAAAGCAAGTGATAGAAAAAAATTCAACCACATATAGATTATACTGAATTAAGAGAAACAAATAATATACTAACAAGTATTGTATACATAACGTATACTCTCTCTCTCTCTCTCTCTCTCTCTCTCTCTCTCTCTCTCTCTCTCTCTCTATCGCATTTTCTCAATCATGGAGGTATATATATTTATTTTTATATATATATATATATATATATATATATATATATATATATATATATATATATATATATATATATCACAGGTTAGTACAGACACCGTTCATTGCTTACGTTATTTTGTGTGACTGAGAATACACCTGAATATTCCCGTCCCAACATTCCCCCTATTACATATATTAAATGGAATAACCCTGGCGACCGTTTGTATTGAATAATTAATATGTGGTGCGTTCAATGAAGGAAATGCCTTCTCACCCCTTCACTCTCCCCTCACATGATTTCATTGTTAAATGTGCTCCATCATTTCTCTAAGACCAATCAGTAAATCTTCCTGGCTAAGCCTGGTGACTCCTCTTTCAAACTGCAGACAATCTGGCAGCCGGAGTCAAGTTAATGTCAGAATTAGAAGAACTAATGTCTTGACATTCCCAATGTTGCCAACAAGAATATCAAAGGATGAGGGGGGTGCAAGGTTATGGGGCAATCGCATACGAACACAAATAGTAGGATATTAAGATACGATTTCTAGGCCACAAATAGATAACTAAGAACATTGGAGACTTAATTCATACCCCAGTTCCTTGGGGATCCCATGATAGGACGACATGAGAATTAAAGTTACTGAGCAGCCTGACTTCCAATGACATAACGGTACAGAGGTCTGAGTTCACTTTATTTGTATTTATTTATTTATTTATTTATTTATTTTAAGTAAAGAGGTTGATAATTGCGTTTGGACTATAATTATATACTCGGTTCTCGGCCCAATGAAAAAATAGAGAGAGAGGGATTTTGTCACATATAAAATTCCATAACAAATTGTCATTCTGTCAGACGGGAGAACGATATTATCCTTTGTGTCAACTTCTGCTACACAATGTATTTAAAAACTCCAAACTCTGTGTTCCATCAAAAAGAATGTACATATGTGAAAACTCCCACGCAGGTTTGAGTACTTACAAATAAACGTAGCCACGAATAAAAAAATACATATTATTATTATTATTATTTGAAACTTAAGAATCGTGTAAGTACAACAAGATTGTGTCCTGGTCTGTGTACAACAACGGTGTTTTCCACGTGTGTGTCTCTTCTTCTCTAACCAGTTGGGGAAAGACACAACAAAGCCCCAAACAACGGAAAACACATCAGTCAAACAAGAACAACAAACAGATAGTGACATAATATGCAGCAGGGCTATGTAACCCCTTAGGGTATGGTATAAGGATTGCAATTGCTTCTTGGCTCATGGGTTAATTTTAGAGTTTATCTGGGCAGAAGCAATGGACAACTCTTTATCACAGTAAATAATTAGTCAGTGAAAGTGAAAAGGTTCATGCAGGTTATCATTGGCTATATATAACTCCAGCTGGGAGGTGTCGGTGTATTCATTTGACGTGTCATTCTGCAAAAACAGAGAAATCAAACGTACAACATGTATCCTAATGTATGATCACCCTATCCCTCGGTCTCTTTTTTCTTCTATTAAAATAACATTCTATAACTTTGCCGCTTAATCCACAGATTACAGCTGCACTCTTCTTTATACATACATTCTATGGACCTATCTATTAGATAAGACTGGCATAAAATGAGGTCTGGTTAGACACTGTACATCCTCAGTACAAGGCATGCACAACAGACAAGGGTACATGGGATGACGTCACGGCAGCAATAGAGGTGCACTGTCTGCCCCCATATACAAGCCCTCTCTGTGCGTCGCTGCCTGTACTCGCTCTGCAAGTGGACATTAAAAAAACAAAACTATTTATATATATTTATACATATATGTATAATTTTATTTTATTTCTACAGAGAGTTTATTTCTACCTAGAAGTTGACTTTGGTTTATACTATCCTAACAAGAAGCTGCAATTATTCCTAAACCAAGAACGAGGATTTGAATGCTTTCTGCAATAGTTTCGCATCTGTACCCCGGGACGCCAGTGTAATACACTACCACTATTGTAACACTTGTTTCAGTTACCCGAGCCACAGGTAAGACCCCAAAGCTATTTGGTGTGTATTCGTTGTATATCGCTAACTCATATATATATATATATATATATATATATATATATATATATATATATATATACATACATACATACATACATACATACATACATACACACACGCAAAACTTTTGTTTGTACAGGCCGCATATGATTGAGGATTTGGAGGGTAGATGGATAGGGTGGAGGTAGAGTTGATTTGTTAATAAGCCATAAGTTTCGTTCATATTCCATCACTGTAATTATACGTGGATGTTAATATGCCAGCAGTATCAGTGAGGCCTTTCCTGCGTATACACGGTTGGAGCTGTGTACACTACTTCCCCTGTCAGCCTGGTGTATGGGAGGCAACTGTGCACCTGAAGGGTGAAATGTAATAGGATGAGAGATTCAGAAAGTGAGAGATTTGGTAGGAAATCTCCAGTTTTTTTAAAGTGGCAATCATTGACACAGCAAAACCAGTGTGATTTTGCTGTGTCAATGATTGCCACTTTAAAAAAACTGGAGATTTCTTACCAAATCTCTCACTTTCTGAATCTCTCATCCTATTACATTTCACCGGTTGTGTCTCTCATAATTGCCATGTACATTTATCATGTGTGTTAAGTATACACACCCTAAGTGCGTCTATTCAGTGCTTATCATCTCATGATGTTCTGGATTGCTGCTGCTGCTGTTGTTGTTAATAATAGTATACTATTCTGTAACACATGTTCTCCACATACAGTGTATGTTAAAAGATGTGTATGTATGTAAGTATATGTATGTATGTAAGAGTCACTCCATAACAATGTATGGCACCTTTTGTCCAACTCAATTATTCATATTTGTAATACGTTTCAGCTACAGTCATGTGTGGTTTGGTTTGATATTGTATTACATTACTAAACTACTATTAATGAATGTATGAGCAGGAATTACTATGAGCATAATCATCTAATCTGCAATGTGGAGAAAAAACTTCAAATATAGTCCCGAAAATCAAACCAGAAAAAGAGAGAGGGAGAGGGAGAGGGAGAGGGAGAGAGAGAGAGAGAGAGAGAGAGAGAGAGAGAGAGAGAGAGAGAGAGAGAGAGAGAGAGAGAGAGAGAGAGAGAGAGATTTTGAATGGAAAAGGTAGATGAGTAAGTGAAGGAGAGAGATAGAGGACAGGAGAGAAGGAGGGGGAGGAGAGAGAAGAGTACCCAGATAAAACCAATCTCCTCTGCAGTATGACGGTTTGATTATTTTATTATAGCCGGACCTGCTGCTTTGTATACATTTTACCATCAAGTTAAATAGTCAGAGCATTCCAAGGATTGAAGTATCTATTTTTACATCTTTTGATGTTTCCTGCTGTAGCTAGAATCACAGTGAGAAACATACTCTACTGCTAACACAGAATAGTAATATAAGTGTGTGTGTGTGTGTGTGTGTGTGTGTGTGTGTGTGTGTGTGTGTGTGTGTGTATGTATGTATGTATGTATGTATGTATGTATGTATGTGTATATATATATATATATATATATATATATATATATAAATAGATGCGCTTTGAGAAGATGCTGCATAGTAGATGTACATGGGCCTGAGGTGGTGAAGGAGTTAATCATGGCTGGGGTAAGGAGACCGGCTCAGAATGCAGGCAATGGGAGAAACTGCACACTGGGAAGAAAAAAAAAAAGTGTAGAGGATCTGGAAATCCATATGAGGATTGAGGAGGGAGCTTCGGAAGATAAAACATAAAGAAAATATTTGAGTATGAGAGAGGGATACGCTGAGTGCAAGTGAGATAGTAAGTGTAGCTGCGGCACACGTTAGGCGCTGGTTGGCTTCCAGTGCTCCCACTCTCTCCCCTCCCCATCATTACACTAAGCTGTGTGCAATAGAACAGCCTGTATTTCTCTCTCTCTATGCAGCGCACACTGCCCTCCAGAGAGAGAGAGAGAGAGAGAGAGAGAGAGAGAGAGAGAGGGCGAGAGAGAGAGAGAGAGAGGGCGAGAGAGAGAGAGAGAGAGGAGACACACACACACACACACACACACACAGGAATGGATACATAGAGAACTGCAGAGCATAAAGCCAGCACAGCCCGGACACCAGCACAAGGCTGCCCTCCCAGTAACCCTATCGCCATCCCTCGCTAGGAGAAGATTCTCCTCCATGGCAGTGATAAGAGCCCCTGGATTTATCTCCCTCTTTCTGATAATCTGAGTGTGTGCAGGGAAGGACCCGCTGTGACTGGGAATGAGATCCAAGCTTCTGTTGCAGCCACACAGCAAATCTAGCACTGGGTGAGGGAGACAGTCCTTCCCCTCCGCTCAGATACAGAACATTGCCCGATAGACTCAGATAAGGATTGTGCATGAATTCCACTGGAAGACCCCAGCCTGTGCCATCATTTCTGTGGAGAGGGAAACGTCTGAAGAAATAATCTGCAAGAAAGAAACAAGGGCCTTACAGCCTACAAAGGATATCAGCTCACAGGTACTGGGTGCACTCCTAAATGCTGCCAAGGTCTCATCAGAGTACGTTTGTCTGAATGATGAGGCAGGGGTCACTCTGCCACCACCACTTATCTGTATTCTTTGCATTTTAAGTATTACTTCAGTGGGACACTATTGTGTCCTATTGTGTTTTGCAGGCCTGCCCTAATGTTGCACACGCATTACCAGTGCTTTCCTGTCATTTGCATTGGGAAAATATTCTGCATTTTGAAATTGATACTTAATATACTTAAAATACTTATTGTATTGATTTTTCTGTGTTTATTTTTGTTAATAGACATTATTTAGATACATATCAGCAGGTGCATTCTACGTGTATTCAAATAATGGTAAAGACACCAATTATTGTAATCACTTGTCAATAAACAACACCTATATTACAAAGAATATGTCTAATTCCCCTATATGACGATATTACTCTATGATTATTATTATTATTATTATTATTATTA